>NC_081415.1:437882635-438182635 GCF_030272615.1 Cryptomeria japonica
TGTGATTCGCACAAGGATCTGCTTATTTTCGCTCTTCACAACGATCTTAACATGTACACATATCTCTTGCAAATAAGATCTTACAATTAATTATACAAAACCTAAGACCTCATCATTAGGTCAGCTCCTAAAAGATATTACATTTACAAAATAAGTCATGATGCAATACAATATGTCGGCCTCAATACATTTACACATTATCCAATCAATAAACCATTTCCAAATCGTGTCATGTTGATCTGGAAGATGATATCCTGTATCGGTCAATAACCTAGACCTATCTGTCGGTTAAGGAAAATATGTGAACTTGATCAAATCAATAAGAAAAACACCAAATGTAAAAATCCAATCCATGTCTTCAACATAACCAAATGATCTCTAGATGATAACAAGTCATCATCAACTTCCTGAGTTGTCGGTGAAACATATAACGATGACTGTGCGTAAGCCAATATCCATACTGGGACCACAATGTGTTGGTTCAACAATAAACTAGTATAACCAAAGTGTCAAATCAACAATGTAGACCTCCAGAAAGATAAGTGTTGACATCAATGACAAAACCAATGCAACACATGACGAAGTCATCCATAATACCAACATTTTTTTGTTTTTTAAATCTGAGAATGGTTGTTTGAAGATAGGTATAGCTGACTGAACTATGTTTTGACCAACTCTGAGAATTCAGAGATATGCAAGATAAGGCCTGTGTAATGCCTCGCCAGGAACCCTAAAGGAAAAAATCACACAAACTAACCAACTAGGGTGAAATATTTTTTTTTTTAAAGTTAAACCACATGAAGTGCTTTGATTACTACATTACACGTTTATTACACAAGCGGAAGTCTAACACAAGAATTCCTAAAGGGTTACCAATGAAGAATTAATCGGAAGGTTAAACTTCATTATTAAGATTAATCCAATTATCCATCTAGGATACTCAAAGACATACAATTGTCATCATTACCTATAGAACACAAATAAATCATATTCATACAACAGATTACATCATTTGAAAGATTCAAAGTATTACAATATATTTATTTTCAAGAAAGCATTTGCACATTGAATAAAGATAAGTGATATAATAAACATCCAATAAACTAAGATTACATTTATCATCTATTACATGGCTTCCAATAACACATATAAGATTACATCTTTACCAAATGCCAAGGTAACATAATCCACTGATACAAATGACCACATAGGTCTCAAGGTACAAAAATTTGCAACATAAGATGATACAAGAATCATGAACCACAGAAATATCTATGAAGCCAATCCTCGCATGAAGGCACAAACATAAACATCTAATGAGAAGTGGAACTACCACCAGACCATGTGATCCCAAAATGGAATAACCCCACTATGCTAGGAGATAGCAGAAGACCCTCAAGCAAGCATAGGAAAAACATGGTCGACAATATAAGTGTGACTTCATAATACTCCAAGTGAAATCAACATCACAATACACTAGTGACCCTAAAGAGAGAGTGTCATCGCATAGCTTGTGATGGATACCCTGGTTAGGCCTCCATAGGTCCTAACCCGCAACCTGGGTTATCCTAGTAACCTTTCCCGAACCCCAACTCCATCCAAGACTCATGTGGACCCTACCAACCCTTCATGAAGACAAGGTGGTCATTTTCCCATTTAAGACCTTCCCACTACATCTTGAGTCTATATGAGCACTGAACCATGTGCGAAGTATAATATCTTATTTAATGTTAAGAACTACCCACCCCCTAATCAATTATTAGGTTATCACTTATTAACTCACTTTCGAGGGGTTATCGAGCCAACCACTTCGGGCATGACCCCCACTCGAAAGCCACTCTCCCATAAGACACTATACAAACACGGTCTCTATATGAGAACCCTATGGTGATACTGATAGCCATATAACCACAACAAAACACAGGTGACAAAAACACAATCTTACTAACCCCTGGTTAACTATATGGAACATAACACAACATGATTTATAATAACAAGGTTATAAGGACAACACCTGATCAAGAGGGTACAACAACCACTACAACATGATGACTAAACATTTACAAGAATTGCAATGGAATTAAGCTCTTGCTAAGAAATACCGAATGCACTAAAGGTCATAATTCAAACAATCTTTTGAAAATAATAAAATCATTATATACTTGCAATTCAACATTTAAAATTTTAAGCTAAAAAAGAAGGCTTCTTGATAAAGTTGGATTTGGCGAAGGCTTGTGATAGAGTGGAGTGGCATGTTCTTTTCAGAATCATGGAGGCTTTTGGATTTGATGAAAAGATAACCAAAATTATCAAAGAGCTGATCATCGCTCCTTTGTGCTCTATTCTGATTAATGGATCTCCTACAAAATTCTTTAAAACGTCAAGGGGGCTCAGACAAGGAGATCCTATATCTCCTCTTCTCTTCACCATTTTGGCTGAGAGCATGAGCAGATTGATTCACAACCTGAAATTGAGTAAAACCATCAAAGGTCTTCAACCTTCCTCTGCTAATGTTTTTTGCTCTCATAAACAGTTTGTTGATGATACTATCCTAATGGGATATTCCTCTGTTAGGGAAGTTGAAGCCTTCAAATCTGCTCTTAATTCCTATGCTTTGGCTACTGGTCAGCAAGTCAATTGGGAAAAATCGGCTATATATTTCATGAATACTCCAATCTTAAGACAACAAAAAATTGCTAAAATTATTGGTTGCAAGGTGGACACACTCCCTTCCACCTATCTGGGTCTTCCCTTGGGTTTAACTCCCCCAAACTCCTTTTGGAATATGATCATTAATAAACTCAACAAAAAACTTGTTGGATGGAAAGGTTCTATTTCATCTCAGGCTGGAAAATTGCAGCTCCTTCAAGCTACTCTCCAGAACCTCCCTGTTTATGCCCTCAGTTTATTTGGTATCCCGACTAAATTTGATGAAGCATTCGAAAGAATCCAGAAGAGATTTTTATGGTCAAGGGTTGAAGAAAAAAGAGGATATCCTTAGTTGCTTGGGACAAAGTTTGTAGACCAAAGAACAAAGGAGGTTTGGGGATTAAAGCTCTAAAAACCTTTAAGAAAGCTCTTCTAGCTAAACAATTATGGAGAGCTTATGATACCAAGAAAGATTGGAATCAAATATGGTTTGATAAATATATTCCGAATCAGCCTATCCAAGGGGTCCTTGACTCTGAAGACATTCCTATTGGATCCTTCATTTGGAATAGTATTATCAAATCCATAAAAGCGGCCAAAGCTGGAGCTGGATGGGTCCTTGGAAAAGGTGACAAAATAAGGTTTTGGGAGGACCCTTGGATGAAGAATGAAGCTCTTTATGATCAAGACATCAGTCAAGTTATTGAGGAATGTAAAAGGAGGTTTGGGCTTATGGTGTGTGACTACTGGAAGGAGGACAAATGGGTGAGGTTTGATGTTATTCATTCTGGTTTTTCCTTACTCCAAAAGGAGATGCTGTCCTTTTCCCTTAACAAAGACTATGATGATGTTTTTCTCTGGAAAAGTAATCCTGCAGGTGAATTTACAGTTGCTTCAGCCTACAAAAATACATTTTCTTAGACCAGTAATCCCATTTGGAGTAAAGTTTGGAACAACATCCTGATCCCTAAAGTCAATATTTTCTTTTGGATTGCTTCTCACAATAGTATCCTTACTCTTGACAATTTGGTCCGAAGAGGTTTTAAATTCCCTAATAGATGCGAGCTATGCCAGAAAGAGGAAGAATCAATTGATCATCTCTTTTTTCATTGCACCTTTTCCTAGGAAATTTGGTGTAAAATGTGGGAGAAATGGAAAGTTAGTTGGGCTATGAACAAGAGTATCAAGGATATTATCTGGCAACGAAATTTCCCCACTAAATGCCAGCTTATCAAGAACCTTTGGTCCTTGACCCTCCCCATGATTTGCTAGGGCATTTGGAAAGAAAGAAATAATGGAATATTTAGGGAAGCTAAGTGTAGCTCTCAGGTGGTTTTTGAAAAAATATGCAAGGCCATAAAAGAGAACATGAATATTCCTCACAAGAACAATAAGCAATGGTTTATTACTGATATGAATGATATGGAAAAAGATATCCTCACTGAATGGAACCTAATACATAAAGTCTGTGGACCTGACAATAAGAATAGGAGAGATAATATTGTTTGGTGCTTTCTTGATCATGATTGGATAAAGGTGAATTTTGATGGGGCGGCTAAGGGCAACCCTGGGAAGTCTGGTGGTGGAGGAGTTATCAGAAATGCTCAAGGAGTCTGCATTGCAGCTTTTGCTTCTCCTTTTGGAGTGCAAAATAATCATGTGGCTGAAGCTCTAGCCATGCTAAAATGCCTCCAGCTTGCTCAGGGATTCAATTTCAAAAAAATCTAGCTCGAAGGGGACTCCTTAAACATCATCCAAGCCCTCAAAGGTACAAGCTCTATTTCTTGGAATATTACTAACTTAGTTTAAAGTGCTAAATATTTGTTAAATAACTATGTTAGTGTTAGCATAACTCATACTCTAAGAGAAGGCAATAAGGTAGTGGACCTCTTAGCTAATGAAGGGGTCAATTTAGAGAATGATGTTAAATATATTGGAGAAACTCATTGTAAAAGGGAGGTTAAAGAGCAATTATATTTTGATCATATCAATGGGTCTAGTTAATATCATGATTATTTTTGGGGGAATGAATTCCAAAGACAAATTTTGGGGGTGGATTAACTGCCAGTTAATGAGTGCTTTTTGGCATCATTTCCATGATCATATGCATGAGGAAGATTATAATCATAATTGTTGGGTTTGTGTGGCCATAAACATAAGTTTCAAAACAACAAAAGAGTCTTTGTTTAGTAATTCCAGAGTTTACAAGCATTTGGGGTTTCATCTGCGGACTATGAATTATAGCTACTAGTACTTCTACCTGGAGCTCAAAATGGGTGGTAATTTAAACAAGAACAAGCCCCCAGGATGTGAAAATTGGAAGAGCGAAAGAAAAGTCTAGAGAAGACTTCACAGATATGGCTTTACTGACTATATGGAAAAGCTTCACGGAAGCAGAAATTCTGTTTCTCACGGTTTTGCCAGAGGCTGGAGTAACAATAGAGTTACCCTGTTCGGGGAGATATGGAAAATTGATGAGAACCTGGTCATTAAGGTCATGGGTCTACAGACGAAAGGCACCAAATTTTATAGGGATCAGAAGTATGCAACTGAAGCATTCAAAATCTTCCCAAAATCGAAGGATGAGAAGGGACAGCTTGTGAAGAAAGACAACATTTCCTATTACATTCCCCAGCAGGTAAAGCCCTTTTGGCAAAAAGTTTTAAGGGTTTTAATGGAGTATTTAACTATTGATGATAGATTTACAAAAATTTATAACTATCACTTTGCTATTTTGAATCACTTCCGTCATGGGGCCAAAATTTCCCTGCCTTTTTATTTAGAGTCCTCTCTGAATGAGAGTCTTGCTGACCACGCTAATAAGACAAACTCCTACCCTATAGCCCATCAGGGGCTTATATTGCTCATTTATCAACATCTAAAGGACAAGACTAGGGTGACCAAAGATGACCCTCTGATCATGAATGCACATATCTCTGAGAGTGGCAAAGATTTGGATTCGGATGAGGAATAGCCTAGCACTTCTACCCACAAAAAAAGGAAAGCTGACACAGATAATGCGGACATGGAGGTGCATTGTGATGTGGAGGAGGAAAAGGGTAAGGAATCTGAAAATGATATGGAATATGAAAAGGATGAGAACATTGGTGAAGAGGATGAAGGGGGTAACTCTGAAAACCCTCACTCTAACCCTATGGGATCGGATAGTAGGAATGTTGCTCTGAATTCTAAGGAGGATGACAATCCTAACCTTGTGGGCATGGAATAGGGTAGGGATTCTGTGAACACCATCCTGAATACTGCTCGTAACTATGCTCTAGAGTCCTTCAACTTCCTGAAATGGGTTGTCGACAACATTACCAGCATGCAAAGTAAACAGAGGGAGTTGGGTAACAAGATTAATAAGTTGATTAAGGACGCTGGGAAAAAGAATGATGAGACGGAAACCAATGAAGCTGAAGAGGAAATCGAGATGGAGGATTGGCTAGGAAAATATTTGATCAAAGGGGATTTGAAATACCTGGAGGATGTTATAAGAACCTTGAAAGAACAGGCTAAAGAGGATAAAGACAACATCAACTCCAGGGTCGACTGTACTGAGAAGGCTCTAAAAAACTTCATGAACCATAGTCTCCAGGTCCTCAAAGTCTCATCACAAAACATGAATGCTTTGGTGGATCATCTGGAAAGGAAAATTTAGGAAAAGAATCTAGTTGTTATTGATGATATTCCTACTTCCAGCACCACCCACCAGAATCCTAGGCGCAGAACAAGGTAGAACACTACTGGGATGGAGATCAATATGAAAGATAGCTAGCTGAGAGAGGAAAACAATGACCTGAGGGAAGTGGCCAAGGCGATGATGCTCTTGGTTCAAAATACTGAGGAATCTAATAAAGTTTTCAAGTAATTTATAAAGTTGGGTTTGGAGCCAACTTCTTGTTGGCTTCTTGCTGTCTTTTTCTTTGTTGCTGGTTTTTGTGCTGGTGTTTGCAACTATTTTGTTTCATCTCTTTCATGCTTATCTTTCGAATTGTAATAGGGTTTTGGGTCCCCTAAAATCTATTTTTACTTAATCAAAAACATTTAAAATTTTAAGAAGACAAAACCACTCCTTGTTAAAAAAAATTCAAAGTCGTTAATAATCTAATAAGGCTAGAATTTATACTAGCCACAAATAACCAAATGCCCCCTTTTATTTTTGAACAGGCAAAAATCATAATAACTTAATGAATAAAACATTCCATATTAACTATCATGCTCTGCGAGAAATGTGATACCTGCAGCTACAACACAAAACACTCAATAGATCATTACAAGAATGGTTAGCAAATCATAAGCAAAAGAAAGATAAAACCATAGCAAAGCAATCTATCGCCTCCTAAGAGATGTGAGTGTGGATTTGCTCTCAAATTTGGATAAGCAAATTCCAGTGACTTGACTACACCTAGATGGAGGATTTGAAATGATAATGATATGCAAAGATGAGATTGATCCAAGAGACTAATTAAGCTAATGAAAAGCATGATTAAGCTATGAAAAAATTGATTAAGATACATGATTCAACAATTATGCTAGAAAATGATCAAATTAAACTAAATCTAAGATGCAATTGCCTATAATAACAATGCTCAAATGATATGCTAGAATGGATATTCCTATAGTAACAATGTGTAAGATGAAAATGAGATGGGATCCTTAATTCTCCAAAATGGGGGATATTTATAGGATTTTCAAGGCCAGGGGTGAGATGGAAGGAATCAATGGTCAAGATTGAGTTTGAAGATATCAAGGGTGAAATTGGAGGAGGTTGGAGAAGAGGTTGGAGGAAGAGACACTTGTCATCTTTGTGGTGACAAGTGTTAAGGATATTTGCTCATAAAAGGGCAAGTGTCCAAGAGAGGAGACATGTGGCCAAAGTGCCATGTGTCTCAAGAAGAAAATATCCACACCATAGGAGGTTAGGATGTGCAAGATAGGATAGGGTTAGGAAAACCCAAGGTTAGGTGGAATGGGTTAGGTTAGAGGGATGGTGAGGTTAGGTGGTTAGAAGCTAGGAGGCATGTGGGTAATTTGAATTTAAAAATTCAAATAATAGGAAAAGACTAATTAATTCTCAACAACTTATAAATTGATTTATTTTAATTAATTAGGGGATTAGAAGAAATAATTGAAGTGGGGGGAGGATTAATTAAATTGAATTAATTATTCAAAGGGGACTATTGAAATGAACCTACTAAATAAATCCATAGATTTATTAATAAGTAGATGAAAGGAGGAATTTAATCAAATTGCTTAATGAATTTAATTAAATTAAGAAGGGGCATTAATTAAATAATTACTTATTTAATTAATTATCTTCAGACCATTTTTAGGTGTATACATTTTGCCCCTCTTTGAAGCGAGGTGTGATGACGCGTTGATTCAAAGAATAATCTCATTTTGATGATGATATTAGTTTGATAGGATGCCCCAGCTATTGATTGATAAATTCTGATATGATGATGCCCCCTCTAGAGATCAATTGAGATAATTGATCTTTGGTGTTTTTAGATCTTTGCGAAATTGATATCCCAATTAGAAATGATTTGATGTCTGCAATTGTGGTTGATGAAAATGTGAGTTCTACAATCATGGTGATGTGGTTCTTGATTATTGATAAAGCTTGATTGATTAGATTGATTAGATTGATAAGATCAAGATTCAGTCTGGTTTCAGGAATAACACCTCCTGTATAAGACAAAGATGATCAAAGTGTTTGGTTTCAAGAACAATATATCCTATATAAGACATGATCAAAACATCTGGTTTCAGGAAAGATACATCCTATATAAGACATGATAAAATAGATGATATGTGATCAATTGATAGAATTGGTAAGATTGATTGGATAAAAACTGACAGTTTTTTGATATCAAGTTGTAGGAGGATTTAGATATGTTGATGTTGGTTCCGTTGGTAGGGAGAAATATAAGATTTCCACTGAGTCGATGATATCTGGATAGAGATGAGTCATTATTTTGATTGCATATAAACTTATGATGATACATTGATGATTCCTACGATAGATTTAACCTTGGATAAAATGAGCATGTGGGATCCCATGCAAGCTACATGCAAAGCTATGACCAGACCAGTCACTGGGTTATTATGTTTTGTCATCATTGAGCTTTCTAAAATATGGGAAGTGAGTGTAGACATCGATGGTATAATTAAACCATGATGACCTAAACAGTGCTTTCTTGGATTTTGATATGGCAATTTAGCACAAGCATCGAGGTATAATTGAACCAAGATGACCTAAGTGTTGTTTGCATAAAACAGGCATTATTAATCATTTCAATACGCAAACCAAAAATGTCTTCAATGATACTCTGATGATCATGTCCTAAGATAAGTTTGCACATATTAATAATTAATTTACATATAGCAGACAATACAAATATCATGTTCCTTCCTTGTTTCTCTCGTCAAAGACATCCTGGAGTCACTCAGAAATCTGATAGCAAAAATTAAGATAGAAAAGTTGAACAATCATGTTAAAATCATTATCCACAAGATATCTTCCATGTCCTTAGACTGACTTTGTGATAGTTTGATGGTTGATAATTTGATCTCGTGTTCAGTGTTGGGCATGTCTCAGTTTTTGCTTGATAAGAGTTGTCTAACTGTTTGTTCTACCTATTTGATTAAGCTCAAAATGATCAAGAATTTTGCCCCTAGCTAAGTGCAAGATTTTGCCCCAAGCCTAGAAACAAATTCATTATGATACACCCAATGATCCAAACCATGCCAAGAAGCCACTCCGGATGTCTGTGTATGTACAAAGGCTTTATTATGCATATGAACAATGTTGATGAAAAAGAATGCAAGCGAAAGGATGCATGAACTAATAGATGGAAGAGCTAGCCAACAGATAGCACCTGTTTGCCAGGTTTTCACCATCTATTTTTATTGCACTTTTTCTCATATTTGATTTTTATTTTATTTTTTTGTTTTCTCACTTTCTTTTTTTTACTTTTTCACTTTTATTTATTTCTTTGTTTTTTCACTGTTTTTGGATTTTTTTTCTTTTTCACTATTTTTGGACTTTTTCTTCTTTTTCAGACATAAAACTTCTTCACATGCATGCTATTGATGGGTTCTTCAAGATGATCTCCATCCTATTTTGATAGTTGATATGCTCCAAACCAAATACTATTGTGATCACAAATGGACCTAACCAGGTTGGTTCGAACTTTCCTTTCTTTTCTCGATCTGCCTGGTTGCGTGGATTTTATTTTAGTACTAGTTCCCCTACTTGAAAGACTCATGGTTTGACCCTGTGATTATAACTCCAACACATTCTTTGTTGATATACCTTTAAATGATCAAAGGCATTTTGTCTTCGTTCATGGATCAATTCTAACTCTTGCAATCTAGATACCCATTGTTCTTCATCTAAAATGAGACCTTTTAATGATATTCGTAGAGAAGGTATATCTACTTCTATTGGTAGTATTGCTTCTGATCCATAAACAAGAGAGAAAGGTGTGGCACTTGTTGGCATGTGGATACTGAAGGGTTTAATTGAATATGCCAATCTCTTCTAGCATCATTCACTATCTTTTTGAGGATTTTCAAAATAGTTTTGTTTGATGTTTCTGCTTGCCCATTCCCTTGTGGATAGTAGGGTGTGGAAAATCTGTGTTGGATCTTGAATTTCTCACATAGCTCTTGTACATCCTGATTCTTGAACGGTCACCCATTATCAATGATAATGGTCATGGGTATTTCGTAGCAACAGATGATGTAGTTCAAGATAAATGCAGCAATTTGTTTTCCTGTGATATTTGTGAGAGGTACTGCCTCAATCCATTTTGTGAAATATTCTGTAGTGACAAGGATGAATTTGTGACCATTAGATGAAGAAGGATTTATTTTTCCTACTAGATCAAGACCCCATTGACAGAAAGGCTAAGATGTTTCCAAAGCATGAAGTTCTTGTGCTGGTGCATGAATCAAATTCCCATGGATCTGACATTGTTTGCATGTTCTAGCTATCTGAAAAGAATCTCGTTCCATAGTCGGCCAATAATATCCCAAGTGTGAGTTTTTTTGATAGGGTAAGACCACTTGAATGAGTGCCACAAACACCATTATAGACTTCATGTAAGGCCTTCTCAAATTCTTCTTGTTCGAGACATCTTAAAAGAGTATCATCTAGACCTCGTTCAAATAGGGTATCCATGACAAGAGTATAATGGGAGGATTGGGGAATAAAGTTTCTCTTTTGAATTTTTTATAAGTCAAGAGGGAGGATATTATCTTTCAAGTATGTGTAAATTTGGCCATAGCAGGAGGAATCATGTCCAACAAGGTGGCAGATAGTTTGGGAATCAGGACAATTATGAGCAAGGTAAAACAACTCTTCTACTAGGAATTCATAACGCTATTGATTTTCCTATGTCTGAAGTAGAGAAGCAAGTGTAGCCATGGTGTCTGTTGCTTTGTTGTCATTCCTTGGAATCTGCTAGAAGGTTATTTCTATAAAGTATTTCTTCATATCATCAACCATCTTTTTGTAAGGCATTAACTTTTTGTCCTTTGTTTGATAATCATCATTGATTTGATTGATGACGAGTTGAGAGTCTCCAAAGACTTGAAGTTGAGTAATGTTCCATTCTATAGCAATTTTGATACTTGTAACCAAAGCTTCATATTATGTTGTGTTGTTGGTGCATGGAAAGCTTAATTTGTATGCTTTTGGGATTGTATGACCTTGTGGTGTGATAAATAGAATACCTGCTCCTGATCCATGTTGTGTATATGAACCATCAAAGTATAATTGTCATGTTTTTGTTTTGACTGTTAAGATATCAGCATCAAGAAATTCAATCTACAAAGGATGATTATCTTGAAGTGGTGCCTCGACTAGTTGATCTACAATGAATTGTCCTTTTATAGCTTTTCTGTCAACATACTCAATATCAAACTCACTCAGAATCATGACTCATTTTGCTAGTCATCCTGTTAATGTTGCCTTGCTGAGTAAATACTTCAATGGATCAATTTTAGCTATCAACTTGATGGAATGAGATAATAGATAGTGTCTTAATTTTTGAGAAGCAAAAACAACCACCAAGCATGCTTTTTCCATTGGAGAATAGTTGATCTTGTATCCCACTAATGTTCTACTAATGTAGTACATGGCTCATTCTTTTTCTTCATTATCCTATTGTGCAATCAAAACTCCTAATGATGCTCCAGTGGTTGATACATAGAGTAATAACGGCTTTCCTGGAATTGGTAACATTAGAACAGGTGGTTGCATGAGATATGCCTTGATCTTGTTGAATGCACCCTCACTTTGATGGTCCCATTTGAAATGAACACTTTTATGTAATAGATGGGTAAATGGTTGACATTTATCTGCTAGTTGAGCAACAAATCTTCTGATTGACTGGAGTCTTCCTTGGAGTGATCTTAGTTGACTTATATTCTTGAAAGCTGCCATTTCCATGATTGTTTTTACCTTAGCTGGATCTACTTCGATACCTCTAGCTGAAACAATGTATCCCAAAAGCTTGCTTGAAGCGACACCAAAGGCACATTTTTTAGGATTGAGTCGTAGCTTATATTGTTCTAACCTGTCAAAGATCTTTTCTAGTATTCCTATGTGGTCTTCTCTATTGTATGATTTTGCCAAGATGTCATCCACATAGTCTTCCATGAATGTATGCATCATGTCATAGAATATTGTTGTCATAGCTCTCTGATATGTAGCACCTATATTCTTTAGTCCAAAAGGCATGACGTACCAGCAAAAAATACCCCATGGGCATGTAAAAGATCTCTTTTCTTGTTCTTTAGGTGCTATTCGAATGTGATTGTATCCATAGAAACTATCCATTAGAGAAAACATGGAATGTCTAGCAGTTAAATCTACAATGATGTCAATGTTAGGCAAAGGAAAGTCATCCTTTGAACATGCGTTATTAAGATCTCTAAAGTCTATGCATATTCTGATGCTTTTATCTGGTTTTGAAATAGGAACAATGTTGGATACCCATTGAGGATATGCTATAGGTCTGATGAATCCTACGTCCAATAATTTCTTTAGTTCTACTTTGACCTAGAGAGCGATATGTGGATGTATTTTCCTTAACTTTTGTTTAACTAGTTTAGCTCCAGGACTGACATTCAAGTGATGCATAATAAGCTCTGGATCCAATCTTGGCATGTCTGCATATGACTAGATGAAATTTATTTGTCATCGTTTAAAGAATTCTATATATTGTTGCATTTCTTCTTCTGATAGAGAAGTTGTTGGATGTAGGATCTTTGGTTGCTCTGTTGTTCCAATGTTAACTGCCTTTGTTGGTTCGATCGAAATTGATGACTTTTCCTGATAGTGTGCAGGTAAAGTGTCAAATCTCCCATCTTCTGGCACCTCATGGAGGTTTTCACCATTAGATGCATCCTTTCTTTTTACTTTTTTCTTGATCTAATGTTGCCAAGAAATGGTTTTCAGCATTAGACCCAATATTGTTTTCTTTATTTTTCTTTTTGCAACTAAGTGATTTGGCACCCACTTGATTGGAAGATGCATTGCTGAAATTCCTAGTGAGAGTTGTTGCGGGTTCGATTGCATTAAGATATATAGATATGGCATGGTCATTTAGAAAGGTATCAATGGCAGAATGTCCTTCATTTTCCCAATCAATAAGTTCAGGGTGGATTAGAGGTAGGGGGTCATTGAGTTGAGATGTTTCGAAAGTATCAAGGGTCATGATGGATGTATCAAAGTTTTCAATATGTATGTCGATGTCTAGAATGGTACTCTCATCAGAATGACCTCACACAAAAAGTTTCTGATCGTCCTCGATTAAGTCCAAGTCAGTCGAATGTGATTTTGATTCAAGTGAACTAGTTCCTAATGTTTTCCCTGCATACCTGTGAACTACATCGACTCCTACATCTCCTTCAAAGAAATTTTATTCAGCTGATTCTTCAGAGTGATAGGAATCTCATTCCCATTCATTAGAATCTGTATCACTTGCAGCCTACAATCTACAAAATTTTTCATATACTATTTGATTGGTTTCTTCAGCTTTTCTCGTTATATCTTTTCTTCTTTCATATTCAACTTCTTCAAAACTGAGATTCAGTTTTGTCAACTTTGCTATGAGCTCTCCTGGACTAGTACTAGGTTCATGTTTGTTTTGATTGAGATTTAATGCTACTTGAGAGGTGCTTTTAATTTGTTTCTCTTGTTGATTTGAAGCTTGCTTCTTTTCCCATTTCATGTTTGCTTGTGTTTGTTGCTTAGCTAATGTTTCTTCTCTTTCAATTGCTAGTTGTTCTTGTCTGTTTTCATATTCCTCTTGTTGTTGACTAAAAGATGTGTCTTCTGGTAAAGTAACTTGTCCATATCCTAAGCCTATTTTGTCTGTATCCTATTGAGTGTAAGGCTGGATAGGTTCTGATATACCTTCTTTTATTTTCCCTATAGGACCTATTCTAGTGTATCCCATTTTTTTGAGGATGTTAAATCCTTTTCCATACTTTTCTGTAGGTATGCAGATATTGTTGATCTTTTGTTGAACATCTTCATCTTTGTATAGCCACTATAGCACATCTTTGTCTTTTGTTTCCTCTGATAAGGTTCCAACACTAACAAATGCTCCATCAAATATAGGAAGGTGTTTTACAATTGGATGTTGTTTAGAGTTTGATGGTTTTCCAAAGGATTTAGGAGAAAGTGGTAATTGTGATATTGAATATTCTCCATTCCCTCTATCTCTTAGCTGCATTTGTTTTTCCATACTTGACAAAATAGAGCCAAATGATTGTTCCTTGGATTGTGTGTTTGAAGATGATGCCTCCCTATTATGAGGAACAATGACTTCTTGAGCTAGTTTGAGAGTACTATAGTACTGAAATGGATTTGAATCTGCTAAGATCATGATTTCCTGCTCATTGTAGGGAACTTTAAGCACTAATGATATGTTGATGGCACAGCTTGTATTTCATGTATCCAAGGTCTCCCCAAGAGTATGTTATATGATAAATCTAAGTCTAGAACTTGGCATGTTGTGTCTTTCTGCAAAGGTCCCACTCTGATGGGTAACATCACAATTCCTTTAGAGGAACGTTCTTCTTCATCATAGGCTTTTGTGGTGATCTTTTTTCGAGGATCAACTACATCTTCTGAATAACCCAAAGCATGGAGTAGACTCAAAGAGCAAATATTTAAACCAGCTGCTCCATCTATTAGGATGTGTTTAACTCATGTCTTATGAATGATGACTTCGATATGCAAGGGAGCATTATGGGGATGTTTTAGGGACATGTCATCTTCTTTAGTGAATGATAAGAAGTGAGGGGTCATGGAGTGTCCCACCATGGTTTGGAATTGATCGATATCAAGATCTTTAGACATTGTGGTATCTACTAATGCTCATTCAAGAATTTCTTTGTGTGCAGGTGAAAGCTTTAAAAGTTCCAAGATGGATATTTGGGCAAGTGTTTTCTATAATTGATCCACTAGATTGTATTGTTTGGTAGTGGATGATGTGTTTGTTGTAGGACCCGGCAAAACAACTTTAGCTTTGCTTTTTGTGATAGCATGAGCAGGTTCTTGATTTTGCTTTTCTTTAACTACAATCACGTTTACCACATTATCATATGTATGAGCGTAGTTTACCTTTGCTTTACCCTTACCATTATTTGTTGTTGATGATTCACCTTTCTCATAGTTTGGAAGTGGAGTTTAAAAGGTTGTATGAGATTCATTTGTTGCATGTCCATCCATTGTTATTACTCTATTATCAATCAAATCTTGGATGACATGTTTCAATCGCTGACAAGTATCTGTGTGATGTCCCTTGTTTCGATGGAAATTGCAATAATGGTTATCATTCCACCAAGGTGGTTTTACTTGAGATTCGTAGTTCCTTTCTTCTAGTAAAGTGATCAATTTGTTTGTGAGAAGCGTCTTTAGTGCTGACCTTAGGGGTTCACCAATGTTTGTAAATTGCCTTCAAAAGAAATTTTTGATAGTTTCTTTTTGGTGATGATTGTTTTGTTGAGCCGCTGTTGAGTGATGGGATAAATTAAAAACTGGTTGCTTTGGTTTCACATTGTTGTTATCCATTATTCCATCATTGATGACATTACAATTTATATTCCAAAACTTTGGCTTATCATTGTGTTTGTTGTTATTAGTGTTGTTAGGAGGATGAACTCCGTCTTTGTATATTTTCAACTCACCTTGCTTTATCATGGCTTCCTCCATTCTAATTCCATTATTAATCATCTTTCCAAAACTTTGCTTTCCTTTCATTTTTAAATAATAACTCATTTGATCATTTAGGTTGTCGATGAATATGTCCATTTTTTCATACTTTGGCACTGTACGAGGATACCGCGAAGCTAACCGTCTCCATTGTTGTAAAAATGTCATGAAAGGTTCTCCACTCTTTTGTTTGGTATCACATAGGTCTAGCATTGTTACTTCATGTTGTATGTTGTATGAGTATTGTGAAACAAACTTATCCACCAATACTGAGAATGATCGGATTCCAGGTGGAAGTTTGGAGAACCATTCCATAGCTAGTCAAATTAAGATTTTCGGAAATAATCTCATTAAGTAGGTATCCTCATGTGCAAACTCCATACTCATTGTGCAAAATTCTCATATATGATCTTGAGGGTCAGCACTTCCATCATATCTTTTTGTATCTAGGAGTTTCAAAACCTATAGGAAATGGTATCATGTTTAGATTTATGTCGAATGGATAAGGATAGATTTCTTGAAGTGGGTATCTTCTAACATTTCCTCTTTGCATATCTTGAATTTGTGTTTGCAGTGTTTGCAGTTGTTACATGAGAGTTGTGATAAGATTATCAACATGATTTTTTCTTGCATAACCATGATTTTGTATTATAGGGGGATCTAGATCTCTTCTTGTGTCATCTCTAGTCCTTCTTGTATCTTCATTGGTTGAACGGTATTCAGAATTTCTACTTCATCTCTTTTGGGAATGTAGGTTTCTTCATTGGTTCTGGTGTTACTAGGAATTGATGTGTCATTCATTTTAAGACCAAAAATATCCTCATATTGTTCATTACTAGGAGGAGAATCACTTTTATTTTGTGTCAATTTGTTCACATCAAAATCTTGGGGAAGTGTAGCACCAATTCTTGCTAGCATTAGGAAGTATTCTTCTGTCTCCCTCCAATATTTTTTCCATAAATTTATTGAATTGGGGATATTTTTGATGTCTCTGACATGTTGTTCTATTATTTCTTCTTTGACTTGTATTTTATCTTCATGTTCCATGGTTATACGCTCTTCAATTATTTCCAATGTTTTGATTTCCGTCTACAATTTTTTCGTCTCTGAGCTCTAGTTAAAACTTGCATACACGTGTCTCAGATATTGTGCTAGGATTCAATTGTGTAAAATTTGTTTTGATAAGGGATCAAATGTCAATGTAAATGTGATAGCATGGTATGACACAAAAAGATGGCTCAAATATTTAAAAGTTTGCAAGTTTTTTGATATTCAGTTTTGGAGTGCAATGATGATGATTTTATAAGAACCAAGTCTGATAGGAACGATATATCCTACGATGTGGGACAAGGTTATCCTGACCAAACATTGTAGTTTCATGATAAAGGATGATAGATCCTGATGAGAAACTATGTTTTGGGTGATCAGTTTATCAAATAGGTTTGATGATGCCCTTTGAGATGTTTAGATCTTGAACTTGTTGAGGGTGAGTACATGAAAATCATGAGGTGTTTATCTTTATAATCCGATTTGACAAATGATAACTTGACCAAGCAAACCAAGAAGACAATGAAAGCATAAAATGACAGATAATGGGTGCTTATGATCACTGCAAATTGACCGAGCAAATATGACAGACCTAAAAAAGATGTGCAAGAAGACAGTTCTAGACCAACAGAGACAAAAGTTCATACGATAGACTGCACAGCCCCGAACAACAATTTATATAGCTCATACGACAAACCAGAAATCTCACACGATAGAAAATCCTCTGCTAAGATGACTTGTATGACACTTCTCACTAGACCAGATGATGAAAGATAATATTAGATTTTCTGCTACACAGGCTCATACAACATTTCCCACTAGACCATATGACAAAGTAGATACCTTGTACGAAAAACAAACAAACTCGTATGACTGAGGATAGAACAGAGATAAAAATGTTTGTTTGGCAGAATTTTTATTAGTGAAGTTTGATGTTTTGCTTATGTTTTCCAGTTTTAAATGTCTGATTTTCTGCTTAAGGGATGAATACGCAGCAAACACATGATATGATAAGTGATCTTCAAGCACATTATGCTACCTAAGGAAGTTGGCTGAGAGAGAAAACCTTTTCTTGCAAGCTTAGGTACACACCCAGTAGCTAATCAGAATACAGTCATTGAGTCTCACGCAATGGATTCTCAACGCCGTATTATCTGACTCCAAATGCTAATGGGGGTACGATATGGCAAGTGTCTTGGGAGAGTTACTATCTCTCTTGCACAAAGATTATCACCCTTTCGAAGGTGAATCAGGTAGCTTCTAATTTAACCAGAACTAGTAAGGGATCCATTTAGTGCATCGGGGTATAATACTCAATTAAGAGGTCTCCCAGCCTTGAAAACCAAGGTTTGATATACCCAAAGGTACGAAGGAGAGCTATTCCCAAGCATTGTCGTTGACTTGATGTTAGCCATTCCCACTTAGGTCATTCCCCTCTCACCGACCTTAATGGCTAAGAGTTATTAGCTCCTTGGGAGGGCAGGCCTACTAAAGAAATGCACTAATGAAAGAAAAGGATGAGTCTAGCTTTCTAATCATCTAAGAAAGGTGAGAGCATACTCACCTATCATCAAAACACATAAAACATGATAGTTCATTTCCATTAGCAAAATCAAGTGTGCCTAGAAAAATTAAAGAAGACATAGAGTTTAGTTGAGTCCTCCTAAGCAACCTACAAAATAGATGCATTAGTAGTCATGACGTGTTTTGTTGAAACTAAGCTTTGACAAGCGTAATCTTCGACAATGGTCCTGCAAAAACTAGTTAGGCTACCGAAAAACTCACAAACAGACTAGGGTTAGCATTAGTAATGATCAAATTGAAGCATGAAAACCCTAAAATGCAAACTGCTTTAAAAACACAGAAGCAGAATTTCGTACAACATAATTTACCTAATCATATGAGTACCTTTCTAGGTCTGTATGAGTGAAGAACAAAGCTTGTACGACACTTTAAAATTGCATACGAGTCAGGATGGATTGTCATTTCAGTGCACAAAGGAGCTTGTATGAGACCGAAAAAGATCTCATACAAAATTCTGATTCCAACCCGATCAGAAATGAAGATTTGATGATGCTTGAGAGGCCAAAAATCAGATTTCTGACCCCACGGTGGGTGCCAAAATGTCGTGCTCTGTGAGAAATGTGATACCTATAGCTGCAACACAAAACACTCAATAGGTCATTACAAGCATGGTTAGCAAATCATAAGCAAAAGAAAGATAAAACCATAGCAAAGCGATATATCGCCTCCTAAGAGATGTGAGTGTGGATTTGCTCTCAGATCTGGATAAGCAAATTCCAATGACTTGACTACACCTAGATGGAGGATTTAAAATGATAATGATATGCAAAGATGAGATTGATTAAGCTAGATTGATCCAAGAGACTAATTAATCTAATGATAAGCATGATTAAGCTATGAAAGAAGATTGATTAAGCTACATGATTCAATAATTATGCAAGAAAATGATCAAATTAAACTAAATCTAAGATGCAATTACCTATAATAACAATGCTCAAATAATATTCTAGAATGGATATGCCTATAGTAACACTGCATAAGATGAAAATGAGATGGGATCCTTAATGCTCCAAAATGGGGGATATTTATAGGATTTCCAAAGCCAGGGGTGAGGTGGCAGGAATCAACGGTCAAGATTGAGTCTAAAGATATCAAGGGTGAAATTGGAGGAGGTTGGAGAAGAGGTTGGAGGAAGAGACACTTGTCATCTCTATGGTGACAAGTGTCAAGGAGATTTACTCATAAAAGGGCAAGTTTCCAAGAGAGGAGACATGTGGCCAAAGTGCCATGTGTCTCAAGAAGAAAGTATCCACACCATATGAGGTTAGGATGTGCAAGATAGGATAGGGTTAGGAAAACCCAAGGTTAGGTGGAATGGGTTAGGTTAGAGGGATGGTTAGGTTAGGTGGTTAGAAGTTAGGAGGCATGTGGGTAATTTGAATTTAAAAATTCAAATAATAGGAAAAGACTAATTAATTCTCAACAACTCATAAATTGATTTATTTTAATTAATTAGGGGATTAGAAGAAATTATTGAAGTGGGGGGAGGATTAATTAATTTGAATTAATTAATCAAAGGGGACTATTGAAATGAACCTACTAAATAAATCCTTAGATTTATTAATAAGTAACTGAAAGGAGGAATTTAATCAAATTGCTTAATGAATTCAATTAAATTAAGAAGGGGCATTAATTAAATAATTGCTTATTTAATTAATTATCTTCAAACCATTTTTAGGTGTATACATTAAGTAATAGATTTTCCACAAAAGCATCATTTAATTTAATTTCCCAAATAATGTGATTTCTAAAAAATATTAAAAATCACATTAAATATATATAATAATATAAATATATGTATATAATTATATATTCATCGAATATATACTTATATACACATATCATATTATGTATATATATCATATCTAAAAATAACTTAAATTACGGAAAATTTGAAATAACCAACAACAATCATAAGGGAAAATTTATTTAAAATAATATATATATAACCCACAAATCAAAAACACTGGGGAAACATTTTTTTTATTTTCTTATGCTTCCAAAGCACATCGAAATATATATTAGTAGGCAGGTTTTATAAACACAGACTATTGTCTTTGTTTTTGGTAGTGTTGCTACCAATGGTAGCACAGACTACCAATGGTAGCTCTACTACCATATGGTAGTAGCGCCTACCATATGGTAGTGAGTTGCTACCTTATGGTAGTGCAGCTACCATCCCACATGGTGGGGGGAGGTGGGTCCCCTGCCACGAGGGTCATTAAATATTTTTTTATATATATATATATTTTTTTAAATTAATAAAATTTCAATTTCCTGCACGGCAAGAAATAACTCTGGTAAAACAGAGTAAACATAAATTTTTCCTTCACATAAAAATATTTGATTAAAAAATTTATTTACTAATAATTACACAAAAGACCCAAATCAAATGATCTTGGGAAAAATTCAAGAGAAATAAAAGAAAAATAGAGGGGCTTTAATTCAAATTCTCATTGTTCTTACAAAAATGGAAAAATCATGAACACACATAGGGAGGTCAATTTGTAAAAAATTGGCCATAATAACCCTTGTTTTTCAAGAATTTGAAAACCTTCATACGAAAAGGAATAAATATTTTATTTCCAAACTAGAAATGAAGAGATTTTAAACAAATTTCTCAACTTGAAATCACACAGAGAAAAACTTTCTAAAAACCAATTTCTTCAAAATTAACGAACTAATTTGGGAAGAGATTAACTCAAATATAAATCACTCTATTCCCATAACTCAAACTAAATTTAAAGCTTCCAAACACACACATGAATTTTTCAAAATATTTCAAATTTTTAAACAAAAAGGAAGACAAAATCTATCCAACCTATAAATGCACTCCTAGAAGAAAAATTGAGATGAGCCTCAACATACACACCAAAATCTTCAATCCAAAATCCAATCTCCAATTTGTTTTCAAAACTTGGCTTCCAAAATTTCCTCCTCTCTTCCTGTGAACTCTCAGGTAATATATGAAAAATTTTAACATAAAAAACTTTTAGGTTAAAGTTTCATTCAACCAATAGAAAATTTCTCCAAAAAAGTAAAATCTAATCTCCTCCAAAAGGTCAATGGAGATATTTTCTTTTTCTCTTTTCCTATTCCTTAAATTCAAAATAACTCAACATATAAATTAAAATTTTCAATAGCATACTTTTTAACTTTATTTCCTTTCTCAAATAAATACAATTACTTTTTTTTTTAAAATATAACATGCACTTTAACCATTTAAATTTAATAACTCAATTTATTTAACTAGATCAATAATCACAAAGGCATATTAATTTAATTTAAATACACCAGCATGAAATAACAAAGGCATATTGATTTAATTTAAATACACCAATAAGAAATAACATTATTCACTCAAACTAACTTTTCTAACTAACTGGAAGCACACAAAACAAGAAATACCACATGACAAGTCACAAAATGAAAATGCAAAAGAACCAAGACTCACATACCGGTCAAACGAAAAATGATGACCGACTAGCGACACTCACATGAGTGTAACTGCGAGTCAATTTTAGGGTCTAACAACTATCTCCACCACTCCCATCGAACAAATAAGGTATGCTCAAACCTGTGAAACCAAATGGAGTCGATACCTCATACCTACTTGGTACTTGTACCTGCAATGTCTTGCATTGAAGAACCACATGTGCATATAGACATATATATAAATGACATGACACGCACACCAATGAAGGAGAAACGTGATATTCCCTATCTCACCAAAGTGAGTGAAGGAAAATCATCCCCTCACACCCCATACACTTACAAACATGAAACATGAATATAACACATTGCATGTATAAAGTGAATATGTCAATCCATGGCAGTAATCCATTAAAAATCACATTTAACATGCATAAGGAAATACTACATGAAAGACATATACAACAAATCAAATTAAAGCATATCACCATACTGCATTGTGTCTAAGTAAAATATCACAATAATGTATCCATTGAAAGAGTCAATAGAAGTCAAACATGAGTCTAAAATGCTAATTGAGAAAGGGGTACTACATTCTCCCCCCAAAACTAGGCTTACTCTTGGAAGCCTAAAACAGATAAAAATAGAGCTTTGTCATCTTCACTACATCCTCCCATGTTGTCGAGGTCTCATCATTTGGGTCCCATAGGATCCTTATCTGTTCGATGGTACGACCCCTGAGGGTCAAATCTTGACGTTGAAGAATGCACACGGGCTCCATGGAAAGTTGTCTGTCATCGACCTGCAAAGCATTCCAATCAAAAACATGGGTCACATCAGGATGAAAAGGTCTAAGAACAGAAACATGAAAAACATCGTGGATGCGGGATAGGCTCGAGGGCAAGGCAAGACGGTAAGCAACAAGTCCTATCCTCTCAAGGATCTCAAAAGGGCCAACAAAACAAGGCACCAACTTAGAACCCTTTCCATAATGGATCGAACTCTTCCATGGACGCACTCTCAAGAACACATGGTCGCCAACAAAAAACTAACGATCCACTCTATGAGCGTCGACATACTTCTTCTACCTATCCTGAGAAGCTAATGCTGATGAATCTGCTCAACCTACTGCTCCATCTCTCGAAGCATATCTGGTCCTAAATGCACCCTATCCTCTAACTAATTTCAACTCAAAGGAGTACAGAAAGGATGACCATACAATGCCTGGAAGGGAGACATGCCTATGGAGATGTGATATCCACTATTATAATAAAACTCCATAAGGCATAAATATTCCTCCCAGCGGGACTGCTGGTGCATAACATACATGCAAAGCATGTCCTCCAAGACCTAATTCACATGTTCGGTCTGATCATTGGTCTCTAGGTGATAAGATGAACTGAAGTTCAACTGGGTCCCCAAAGCATGTTGAAGTGAGGTCCATAATGCTGAAGTAAAGACATGATCTCTATCAAAAATGATCTGCCTAACAATCTCATGCAACCTCACCACATCTTCTAAGAAAACTTGTGCCACTACTGCTTCTATATAGGAAGATCAAATAGGAACAAAATGAGCAACTTTGGTCAATCTATCAACAATGACCATGATGGCATCATGACGACGTGAAGAAACAGGCAACCCCACTATGAAATCCATGGAAATGATATCCCATTTCCAATCTGGTACCAAATTAGGTTGTAAAAGCCTTGCAGGGTGCTGATGCTCTGCCTTCACCCACTGACATTCTAAACACTTTGACACAAAATCAAAATTGTCATGTTTCATACCAGCCCAATGATTTATCTATCTAAGATCTGTGTGCATCTTCTTGACACCAGGGTGTGTCGAATAAGGTGTACGATGGGCCTTAGTCATGATCAAAATATGAAGACCCTCCAAAGGAGATACATAGATCCATCCAAGATATCAAAGAAGACCATCTGCCTCAAGATTATATGCAAAATATCTACCCTCTAATGGCCTTTTGGTCTTCGTCACGGCTCTAACATCCTGATACCAGGTATCTTGAGGAAGAATCCCAATAATTCTCTCTCTCAAGTCCACCCCAAGGGACAATGTTGCAACTTCATGTCACCTATGACACAAAGCATCTTCCACTACATTCTCTTTCCCCTAAATATATCAAACCTAAAAATCATACTCACAAAAGAATTCCATCCATCTTTTTTGTCGAGCATTCAAGTTCGACTATGTGAAAATATACTACAAACTACAATGATCACTGTGCAGCTCAAACTGACACCCCAACAGAAAATGTCACCATCTAACTAAAGCATGAACTATAGCTACCAACTCCAAGTCATGAACTAGATAGTTCAGCTCATGGTCCTTGAGTTTGCAAGACTCATAGGCTACCACACAACCATCCTGCATAAGCACTGCTCCTATACTTTATAAAGACGCATCCATGCAAACCATAAAATCTCTAGATGGATCTAGAACTGCCAAAATCGAAGCACTTACAAGGAGTTCCTTCAAGGTATGAAAAGCTAACTCGCACTGCTTTGACCAAACAAACTTCTTCTCTTTCCTCTAAAGAGAAGTGATCGAATGACCTATCCAGGAAAAACTCTGAACAAAGCGATGGTAATATCCGGCCAAACCCATAAAACTCTGAACCTCAAAAACATTGGTTGACATTGGCCAATCTATAATGGCTTAGATCTTAGAAGGATGTACAGATACACCTTCTCCTAAAACTACATGACCAAGATAGTTCACCTCTAACTAGAAGAAATCACACTTCACCAAGTTGTCATAAAGATGATTCTCCCTCAAGCACTGTAATACCTGTTGCAAGTGGCTCTCATGCTCTTCCATAGATCTAGAATAAATTAAAATGTCATCCATGAACACAAGGATAAAATGATCAAGGTAAGTATGGAAAACCCCATTCATGAGGCTCATGAAAATTGAAGGTGCATTCATCAACCCAAATGGCACCACTATGAACTCATAGTGACCATAATGGGTACAAAAAGTCATTCTATGAATGTCTGCATCATGAATGCACAACTGATGATACCCAGATTTTGGATAAATCTTAGAGAGCACCTTGGCTCCCTTTACCTAATCAAAAAGATCATCTATTCAAGGCAATGGATATCGATTCCTGATGGTTACCTTATTCAACTATCGGTAATCAATGCATAACCGAAGAGAACCATCCTTCTTCTTAACGAAGATAACTAGCTCAATCCAAGGAGAAACACTAGGATGTATGAACCCCTTAGCCATCAATTCCTCCATCTACAACTTCAACTCACTCAGCTCCTAAGTAGTCATCTGATATGGAGCTCTCAAAATAGGTTCCGCACCAAGAACCAAGTCAATGCAAAAGTCTATGTTCCGCTTCGGAGGCATACAGAGAATATCCATAGGAAACACATCAGCATACTCTTGAAGAATAGGGTGACCATCAAGAGAAATTTATTGACTCTCTTCCTCATCCACATCCTCAAGAGAAACTGTAAAAAGTTGACACCCTTGACACATACACCGCTTAAGTTGCATAGTGAAAATCATACATAAGGATATCGATCTCTGAACTCCAATGATCCCCACTTTCCTGCCTTGATCATCTAAACACTCTACTATCTTCTGACGATAGTCTACATGAGCACGGTGAGATGTCAACCAATACATCCCCAACACAACTCCATAAGACCCCAAAGGAATGACTCAAAGGTCAACTAAAGTAACAAAGGGTCCTAGGTCCAACTCACAACTAGGAATGAAGGAATCTACGGTCACATGCAAATCAGTAGCCAACTCTACTTGCCACCTATCCACCTATCTAGTAGACGTGATCCTATATTGCTCCATAATGGAGGAAGAAATGAAAGAATTAGAAGCATCAGAGTCAAAAATTATAGAGATAGGAATACCATCCAACACACCTGCATTCTCTATCATTGTACCCTGGTGCTTGGCCTAGTGGTCATCAAGCACTGCAAAAACTCTATGGGATCTACCTACATCCCCCACTATCAACTCTGATGTTGCTAGCCTCTGACTACCTGTCTAATGAGAATGTTGAGGGCACTAAGAAACTATGTGGCCAAACTGACCACATGGGAAGCAAGCTCCCCTACTAGGTCCTCTACCTCTATACGACCCACTAGACTACTAGAAACTTCCCCTACTAGGGGCTTGAGATGCACCCTAAGAGGACTTCCTTGCGAAACTCTGCCAGTTCCTATTCTTCTTAGGCTAAGAGTTGGCACCCTGCTAGCCCTGAAACTGCTTCTACCTCAGCTGAAAACTATGTTTTTGCTGCCCACCCTTAGTGGGTGCCTAAAAACTCCTAAAAGGTATAGGAGTCTAGGACTGATTCCCTCTAAATTTGAAACCACTATAAGGCACACTCCCAATCTACACTCCAGACTGACCATCATGAGCATGACTAGGATTTTTCTCTACCAGTCTAGCTTTCACCATGGCTATCTCTATTGAAACAGGCTCAAACACTCTCTCCTCCATTGATGTGATCGTTTAGACCCCTCAATAAGTGCTAGACTAGCATCGCCTCGTCATTCCCAATACTAGCATATTATTTGAGCTCATAAAACCTATACTCAAACTGATCCACAGACATGTCGAACTGGCATAGTGCATAAAACTCATCTACCTGAGACTGTCTCCACTGAGGTGAGAGAAAGCGTGCGCTAAATCTCTCCTAGAAAATCTCCCAAGATACGATGTTAATATTTAAACCAATCCTCTCTTCCTCCAACCACCACCATATAGAAGCAGACCTCTCAAGATGCATGATAGCATATCTTGCCTTGGTGTTACTACCATACGGGTGCATGGAAAAACACCTATCCAAACTAATCAACCAAGTCTCTGCCTCAAGACCGGTACCCAAACCATCAAAGGAAGGAGGATGGTATCTCATCAAATCTCTCATGTGCCCCAAAGTAACTAAGTCTTGGTCTATTGGGACCTCTCTCCTCCTGGGAGACCTCTCTCTCTCTCTCTCCTCAAGATTCTGCTGATGGGACTCTCCCACCTGAGCATGGATAGGTTGTTTGGCCTCAAGTCTAGGGCCTAGTCTAGCTAATGCCTCTTGGAACATCTACCTCATATCTTCCCTTTTAGGAACTTGCTCTATTGTGTGTTGCTCATTATGATGAATAGATTTATCCTGCTCCACACTCACATGAGTTGGTTGTGGTGAACAAATATGATGGCCTAAACCTCCACTGCGTCCCCCACCTTTACCCAAATTGCAACCACCAACATGAACACCACCTTTGGCTTTCCTAGCCATGATCTTATCACTACACAAGAGAAAAAGTTTTAGATCTACAACAAGGATACTGACAAGGGAAACACAAACAATAAGACCTAATCAAAAGGTCAAGTTGAACAGGCTCAATTTAAAACCAGAGTACCCAGTGTTGAAACACGGGCTCTGATACCAAATGTAATGCCCTGCCATGAACCCTAAAGGAAAAAAGCACAAAAACTAACCAACTAGGGTGAAATAAATTTTTTTTAAAAGTTAAACCACATGAAGTGCTTTAATTACTACATTGCATGTTTATTACACAAGCGAAAGTCTAACACAAGAATTCCTAAAGGGTTACCAATGAAGAATTAATCGAAAGGTTAAATTTCATTATTAAGGCTAATCTAATTATCCATCTAGGATACTCAAAGACATACAATTGTCATCATTACCTATAGAACACAAATAAATCATATTCATACAACAGATTACATCATTTGAAAGATTGAAAGTATTACAATATATTTCTTTTCAAGAAAGCATTTGCACATTGAATAAAGATAACTAATATAATAAACATCCAATAAACTAAGATTACATTTGTCATCTATTACATGGCTTCCAATAATACATATAAGATTACATCTTTACCAAATGCCAAGGTAACATAATCCACTGATACAAATGACCACGTAGGTCTCAAGGTACAAAAATCTCCAACATGAGATGATACAAAAATCATGAACCACGGAAATATCTGTGAAGCCAATCCTCACATGAAGGCACAGACATAAACATCTGATAGGAAGTGGTACTAGCACCCAACCATGTGATCCCAAAATGGAATCACCCCACCGTGCTAAAAGATAGTAGAAGACCCTCAATATAGCACAAGCAAAACATGGATGACTATATGAGTGTGACTCCATAATACTCCAAGTTAACTCAACATCACAATACACTAGTGACCCTAAAGAGAGAGTGTCATCACATAGCTTGTGATGGATACCCTAGGTAGGCCTCCATAGGTCTTGGCCCCAAACCTGGGTTATCCTAGTAACCTTTCCCAAACCCCTAGCTCCATCCAAGACTCATGTGGATCCTACCAACCCTTCATGAAGACAAGGTGGTCGGTTTTCCATTCTAGGCCTTCCCACTACATCTTGAGTCTATACAAGTACTCAACCATGTGGGGGTACAATATCTTATTTAATGTTAAGAACTACCCACCCCCTAATAATTATTAGTTTATCACTTATTAACTCACTTTTGAGGGGTTATCCAACCAACCAATTCGGGCGTGGCCCCCACTCAGAAGCCACTCTCACATAGGACACTATACAAACACAGTCTCTCTACGAGAACCCTATGGTGATACTGACAGCCATATAACCACGACAAAACATACGTGACAAAAACATAATCTTAGTAACCCTTGGTTAACCATATGGAACATAACACAACATGGTTTAAGACAAGAAGGTTATAAGGAAAATACCTGATCAAGAGGGTACAACAACTACTAAAACATGATGACTAAACATTTACAAGAATTGCAATGGAATTAAGCTCTTCCTAAGAAATATCGAATGTGCTAAAGATCATAATTCAAACAATCTTTTGAAAATAATAAAATATTATATACTTACAATTCAACATTTAAAATTATATACTTACAATTCAACATTTAAAATTATAAATATTAATAAAATTAGTGGTCTTCCACTTTTATTGAAAAAAAAACATTTAAAATTTTAAGAAGACACAACCACTCCTTGTTAAAAGAAATTCAAAGTCATCATTAATCTAATAAGGCTACAATTTATACTAACCACAAATAACCAAATGCCCCCTTTTATTTTTGAACAAGCAAAAATCATAATAACTTAATGAATAAAACATTCCATATTAAATTAAAACATTTTCCACAAAAGAATCATTTAATTTAATTTCCCAAATAATACGATTTCTAAAAAATATTAAAAATCACATTAAATATATATTATAATATATTCATCATATTATGTGTATATATCATATCTAAAAATAACTTAAATTACGAATAACTCAAAATAACCAACAACAATCATAAGGGAAAATATATTTAAATATGTGTGTGTGTGTGTGTGTGTTATAAAATATATAACCCGCAAATCGAAACCACTGGTGAAATATTTTTTTAATTTCTTACGCTGCCAAAGCACAGTGAAATATATATTAGCAGATGGGTTTTATAAACATAGACCGTTGTCTTTGTTTTTGGTAGTGCTGCTACCAATGGTAGCACTGCTACCATATGGTAGCAGAGACTACCAATGGTAGCTCTACTACCATATGGTAGTAGTGCTTACCATATGGTAGCGTGTTGCTACCTTATGGTAGTGCAGCTACCATCCCACATTGTGGGGGGAGGTGGGTCCCCTGCCACGTGGGTCATTAAATATTATTATTTTTCTTTAAAAAAAATTAATTTAATAAAGTTTCAATTTCCTGCACAGCAAGAAATAACTCTTGTAAAATAGAGTAAACAACAATTTTTCCTTTGCATTAAAATTTTTGATTAAAAAATTTGTTTACTAATAATTACATAAAAGACCCAAATCAAATGATCTTGGGAAAAATTCAAGAGAAACAAAAACAAAATAGAGGGGATTTAATTCAAATTCCCATTGTTCTTACACAAATGAAAAAATCATGAACACACATAGGGAGGTCAATTTGTAAAACTTTGGCCAGCATAACCCTTGTTTTTCAACAATTTGAAAACCTTCATACAAAAAGAAATAAATCTTTTACTTCCAAACTAGAAATGAAGAGATTTTAAAGAAATTTCTCAACTTGAAATCACACACAAAAAAACTAAATTTCTAGCTTCAAAATTAACAAACTAATTTGCGAAGAGATTAACTCAAATATAAATCACTATGTTCCCATAACTCAAACTAAATTTAAAGCTTCCAATAGAATTTCATGAATTCCAAACACACACAGGAAGTTTTCAAAACATTTTAAATTTTTAAACAAAAAGGAAGATAAAATCTATCCAGCCTATAAATGCACTCCTAGAAGAAAAATTGAGATGAGCCTCAACCTGTACACCAAAATCTTCAATCCAAAATCCAATCTCCAATTTTGTTTTCAAAACTTGGCTTCCAAAATTTCCTCCTCTCTTCCCATGAACTCTCAGGTAATATATGAAAAATTTTAACCTTAAAAACTTTTAGGTTAAAGTTTCATTCAACTAGTAGAAAATTTCTCCAAAAAGGTAAAATCTAATCTCCTCCAAAAGGTCAATGGAGATATTTTTTTTCTCTTTTCCTTTTCCTTAAATTGAAAATAGCTCAATATATGTATTAAAAATTCCAATAGCATACTTTTTAACTTTATTTCCTTTCTCAAATAAATACAATTACTTTTCTTTTTTTAAAAATATAACATGCACTTTAACCATTTAAATTTAATAACTCAATTTATTTAACTAAATCAATAATCACAAAGGCATATTAATTTAGTTTAAATACACCAACATGAAATGAAAAAGGCATATCAATTTAATTTAAATATATCAATAAGAAATAACACTATTCACTCAAACTAACTTTTCTAACTAACTGGAAGCACTTAAAATGAGAAATAACCACATGGCGACTCACAAAATGAAAATGATAAAGAACCAAGACTCACATATCGGTCAAATAGAAAATGACGACCAACTGAGGACACTCACATGAGTGTAACTGTGGGTCAATTTTAGGGTCTAACAACTATCTCCACCACTCCCATCGAACAAATAAGGTACACTCAAACCTATGAAACCAAGTGGAGTTGATACCTCGTACCTACCCGATACTTGTACCTACAATGTCATGCATCAAAGAACCACACATGCATATAGACATATATATAAAAGATATGACACACACACCAATGAAGGAGAATTGTGACATTCCATGTCTCACCAGAGTGAGTGAAGGAAAAACATCCCCTCGCACCCCATACACTTACAAACACGAAACATGAATATAACACATTGCATGTATAAAGTAAATGTGTCAATCCATGATAGTAATCCAGTAAAAATCACATCTAACATCCATAAGGAAATACTGCATGAAAGACATATACTGCAAATCAAATTAAAGCATATCACCATACTGCATAATTTCTAAGTAAAATATCACAATCATGAATCCACTGAAAGAGTCAACAAAAGTCAAACATGAGTCTAAAAGTCTGATCGAGAAAGGGGTACTACAATTTGAAATATCACGAATAATGACTCAATACTAGTCTGGTACAATGATACACATAAAAGCACAGAATATAATGTTAGGTTGGAAAGTGGATACCATTTAATGAGGCCCCCACAGCAAATACCAAAACAAAATGAACAGATAGAGAGTCTAGCTGCACTGGCTCTACTCCACGGCACACGCTTCTTGGGCATGCCAGTCTCTCTTAGCTCAAAGATCTGAAGATCTTATCACTGAGGGATTTCTGTCTCATAATGCAAGGTACATGAGGGGTATCTATGGGGTGCGATCTGCACTCTCAGAATCACTAAATGTGGGATTTGGGATACTAAGTTGGTTCTTATTGTGAATTTCAAGGGATCCTGATGCAACAACGAATTCTCAGAGAAAGCCACTTAAGACTTTAGTTAAGCTTATCGATGCAGGGAAGGTCCCCACATACGTCAAATTCACTCAACACTCTAGCCACCTAACTAGTATATTATATAGCGGTTTGAAAAACCCGCTTGAGAGTATGTTGGGAGAGATGATATCCCCAACGCATCCCAATTCCAAGTACCTCTGTGGGGTGATGAAATCCCTAGTAAAAGATATCCCTCACTACTAAAATGAAAAATTGGGTGTTGTTATCACCTTCTCCCTTTCTCCCAAGACCCTGAAGGTGGGTGGAAAGGTAGTTGATGCAACAATAGGTCCACCCTAAACACGATAAAAAGTTTTTTCCCTTAAGAAAAAAATGAAATGTGAATTATTCTATTGATAAGTTTAATTCACATTCATTTTAAGACCCAAACTTAGGTGTGATACGCATGTGCATGTCAATTTTAGAACACCAAACTTAAGTGTGAAAATTTTAACCAAGTTTATTTTAAGCCCAAAGATGAAGTGTGAAAGCATGCATGTCCATTTTAACTAGATTTATTTTAAGCACCGAACTGAAGTGTGAAAGAATGCATGTCAATTTTAACCAAATTTATTTTAAGCCCCAAGCTGAAGTGTGAAAGCATGCATGTCCATTTTAACCAGATTTATTTTAAGCACCAAATTAAAGTGTGAAAGCATGCATGTCCATTTTAACCAGATTTGTTTTAAGCCCCAAGTTGAAGTGTGAAAGCATGCATGTCAATTTTAACCAGATTTGTTTTAGCCACCAAATTGAAGTGTGAAAGCATGCATGTCCATTTTAAACCCAAAATCCAAAATCCAAAAGTGATTTAACTCTAAAGGATCCTGCAATCAAATTGTTAGTGGTGTCCAAAATAATCTGGAATGAGCAAGCCTTCTCTGTAATTCCGCCACACACTACAAACAAACAATTAGTAAGAGAAATCAAAATAAACACTTTAAATTTATTTTTATTATTTTATTTTTTTTGAACCCCAAAATAAAATTACAAAGAAGATACCCCTGATGAAATTCTGAGAGATTTCCAAAAATGTAAGAATTTTAGAAAAAGACATTAATTTGCACTTTGGAGAGTAGATTTATAAAAAAATCATGAATTTTTAAAGATCTAACTTTATGTTAATTATTGACATCAAAATCAAAAGTGTAAAGAAGATACCCTTGCAAAATTTCAAGATATTTCCAGAAATGTAAGAATTTTAGAAAAATTCTCTCCTTTGTGCTCAAAATTCAAAATTTATTAAAAACATTAAAATGATCATATCTCGGTCAAAACAGATCATAAAGATCCAAATTTTGTACTGTAGACATGTCTCGGGATCTTTAACCTTCTATAAACAAATCTCACAAAAATTAGTTTATTTGCGCAAAAAATCAAAAGCTTTATGAAAATAATTAAACCTATCACATCTCACTCAAAAATGTTGATCTAAAGCTGATTTTTTTACTATAGATCCGTGAGATGATCATTAACCTACAGTAAAAAAATTATGAAGATATTTGGAATAATTTGGAAGATATGATAAAATATTTGAACAGCCTGCAATCTTGCCTGGAACCTAATCTGCACAATGTTAATCTTGAATTTTTTTAATAAAACACCAATTAAGATCAGAAAACCTCTTAGAATATGAATTTAAAAGATAGGTATAGTTTGCAAGATCTAATACCTATACCTGCAGGCATACACAAAATTCCAAATTAGAGTGTTGTTGATTCACGTCGGGTTCACCAATATGTCGTATGTAAAATTCATCATCAAATCAACTAGAAATCAAAGGGAAATCATGAATCCCTATCTAATCCAAGAATTCTAAATAAACCAATGAAATAACACAATCAAGAAAATAGGAATGTAAACTAATCAATTAAAACTCCCTATTCCATGATTGCATATAGCTTCCATTGTTCTTCTCTTCTTTGCGGTATGATGGCTCTCAAATATCATGCTGGCAACCTGTAAATGACATAAAGATTCAAAGTTCATAATTCTATTGTGATTGTGATTCATCATGATTTAATTATCAATTTATAGATAATTCGAGAAGATTGACTAAAAGGTGGAGTAGATTGATCAAGAGGTGGAACTCAGGTGCGTTCACATGCTGATTGATAGTTGAACTGCTAATTTGGAGGTGGGATAGAATAGATTGAATAGATAAAAAGAGTTAACTGATTGAGAAAAAAGTTGATTGAAAGATGAAAAAGAATGATTGGGGGATAATTGATTGATGACAAAGAAATCTTTATTTAGGAAAAGCTAACTAGAAGATAGAAAAAGAATGATCAAAGAAAATTAAAGAAATGATGCAATTGATCAATTAATTGAAATAATCAATTAAAACAGATGGAATAGTTAACTGATTGAAAGCTTTTTGGGAAAAAACAAAGTGGAAGATAGAAATAGAGATTGGAAAGATAATTGATTTAATTAATTAATTAATTGAATTAATTAATTTAGCATGTGTTTGCACTTTGACTTTGATTTTTAATTTAATCTTTGAATGAAATTTAATTCAAATATTGAATTTATTTTAAATTCAATTTGTTATTTGAATATATTTAGAACTTGACTTTGATTTTCAATTTGATTTTTGAAATCATGCACGTGTATTTAAAATTAGAAGAAATTAGAAGAATATGAATTTGAATTTGAATTAGAAGAATTAATTAAATTAAATTAAATTAGAAGAATTAATTAGAAATTAAATGAAATTAGAATTTGGGATTTGGAATTTGAAGAATTAATTAGTTAATTAAATAATATAAAGAAACTATTTAATTATTTAGAAATGGATTTTAATTAAATAATAAAGATTATTTAAATTAAAGGATTAAAATCACAATTAATTAAATAATAAATATTTAATTAATATTAAGAAAAGGGTTAATGATTAATTGAATAGAGATAGAAATTGAAAATGTATTTATTTAAATAATAAAGATTATTTAAATTGAAGGATTAGAAATCACAATTGATTAAATAATAAATATTTAATTAATATTAAAAAATGGTTTAAATGATTAAATGATGATAGAATTGAAAATAGAATAATTTTTTAGATGATGAGAAAATATGAAATTAGAAGAATAAGATTAATTAACTTAATTAAATAATTAAATAATTATTTAACTAATTTAGATGAATAATTAGTACATGATCGATGAGACATTTTTTAGGTCTAAGAGGTGTTTAGGATCATAAATGATCATCCCCAAATTTGTCAAGCTCAATACATCAAATAGGACAAATTGCTAGGTCATATGTGTCATGGATGGGCTCCGATGAAATCCTAATTACAAACAAACACCCTTGACACCGTCTAAACTCGCTCAAAATTTACTTGAGTCACCTCTAAGATTTCCCTAATATTTTTTACATTTTAAATGCATCTAAAACTGAGTCAAAGTAAAGCTTTTAGCTCCTAGAATCACCTCTAGATTAAATGGCTAAGTGCAGGCTCCCAGGACTGAACCAAGTGACACAAATAGACACTAGTGCACAATATGGACACTATCATGGAGCTTTAGTCTCCTCTACTCATGCTATTTTCCCTAAGATTCACAAGTGTCTATGAGACATGCTAGTGTCCTCCAGATGGGTGAACTTGTGCTAACGTCCTTGAGACACATGTTTGTTTAAACCATACATATTCTTGATCAAACTATACGAAGCCCCAAACACACCAAACCACTTGGTGAAGTAAATAATTTCATACAATCCAATAAAATAGATAAAATGATGAAATGATGTGAGAATGGGTCAAATTGAGTGACATTGGGTCACCCAATGGCTCCTACAAGACATAAAGTGTCCCTCCTAGACTTATCTTTTGATTTATGCATCGATAGACATATAGACTCTTATGTGATGTTTTGATTTATGTTTATTACTCTATCTATATGATTAGATGTTATGGATGATGATAGAAATTTTATATTGGCATATCTTGGATTATGATGATGATGGATTTACTTGATGATCTTATATGTGCTCATGGTTCATGATGGACTCATTTTTCTTATGGGATTTCGATGATATTATGATTATGCTAACCCTATTATATGATCGTGATGATTTAGTTGATGATATGATAATTTTGATTGTTTCTAGTGTCTTCCTGATAGGGACGATGTCATACCACTCACTACGAGCATGATATGACATTGTGATTCTCTATCACTTGCCTGATTATTTATGATATATTATTGTATATGTTGTATTGTGGTTATTGGTGGTTGCAGGTACTATACATCAACTCCACCTGGTCTCATAGGTCTGAGTGTGTCTTATCCCAATGGCAAGTTATTGGAGATGGCATAAGTTTCCTTCCTTATACTCTATGTCCCAGTTGATATCCTAGTCAATCTAGTGTCGCAATTGAGTTGTTTTGTGGCATCTTGCAGTGTGTCATTCAACCCTTGTGTCAGGTTTCCTTGGGGTGTTGTGAGCATTTGATTGTTTAATCAATTAATAGCTGATTATTATAATTTATTAATGTTAAAATTAATTTATTATATAGCTTGGTCATTTAATTATTATTTGTCTAATTGATTATTGAGATTTAATATTTATTTGTATTATTTAATTATTTTATATAGTTTATTATTTATTTATTTCCCTTGGTTATTTTGTTTATTTATTGGGAATGAAGATTATTATTTATTTTTTTATTTTATATTGATTTTGATTCATTAGATTATTGGGCTTTTTTATTTTATTTTGTCAATGAGGTTATTTTACTAAATGGTTTTGATTTATTATTTCTATTTTTACTATATGATTAATTGATATAATATATTTATTAACTACCCTTCTATTCTATTGGCTAATTTGGTGGGGGTAAGTAAATAATACTATTTTATATTATTTACCTTGAAACTATGCATGGTAGGTATATGGTGCAGGAGCACCCTAGGGACCTAGTTTTGGTCCAAAAGGTCAAAATTTGAATTTTATGTTTGTTTTATGTAATTTTATTCAAATAAGGCCATTTGAGGCCATTTTTATGTGTTGAGACCCAATTTAAAAATTTTGGGGTCCATATGGTGTAAAATGTAAAAGTTGAAAAAAGTTGTCATTGTTGTTATGACTATTTTTGCAACTTTTGAAAGCAACTTTTTGAAATATGGTTGAAAGTTAGTTTATGGTATTTTGAGAATGTAACCCACTTTTTTGGGTATATACATAGATCCTTTGCATTTCATCCAAGGTAGGTTGGTGGAATTTTGGAAATTTTGCTAATGAAAGTTTGAGTTTTTATGCATTTCTAGGCATAGTAGTCCGATTCTCTTCATTTTTCAGTATGAAATTCATCATTTTTTGATTGGAAACAAATTGGATGTGTTATACTAGTGAACTACCTTCATTTTTTATTTTTTTTGCATTAAATTTAATTCATATTTGAATTAGTTATGATCATTTTAATGACTACAATTTCCAAATTTTCACAATAACAGTCATGTTGCAACGTTTATTCTGAATTGCTACAAAAGAGTTAAGGCTCAAGACCAAACTCATTTGAAATAGAGGTGAATTACCTTTCATTTGGAATCAATTTCATTCAAATCCATAAATTTTTAAGCATTTTGTAGAGGTTTTTCCAAAAACTGTCCAGAAACCCTCACAATCTAGGGCTTTGACACAAAATGCTAATAACTCTCCATTCCACTGTGGGAAATTTATGATACTTGGTGGATGTTGGAAACAAAAATGGAGGAAAATAGAGAGGTGGGGTGAATCAATTTTCACCATATTAAACAAATTAAGCACAATTTCATATTTGATCAACTGCAGCAAGAACAAAGATAATTACAATAACACCAACACACACAACACCAACATTTTGACATGGAAAACTCGGTTAAGGTAAAAAAAAATGGTAGAAGCCTACCCTCAATAATAAAATTCTCTACATTATTATGTGTAAATATTACAATGGGGAATGCACATGCATTCAGGCACACCGCCTAGAGCTCACTGCTCAAAATATAATAACTCGGAAGGCTAAAATGCTCAAGGAAGGTTCACTACCTTAGAAGAACATTTAGACAACAAATTAGTTTACATGAACTAAAAGAGTATCATCTCCAAATGCCTAATGACAGTTTTGGTTAAGCACAATTTTCTGCCCTACACTCTTTGCTCAACACTTCACACCGAAAGATGAATTCACTTATTCTCACATACACCACTCTCTAATAATGCAAACACAACCTCTAAAACCCACCGATATCCAAATTACATGAATATAACACCTATTTACAAAAGTCATCAACCTTGATTGCAAGGTCAGCTCAACCCTTAAGACCTAATTACAAAATTACATCACATGATACATAGATCAACCACCAGATCAATGCAATGTCAAGACGACATAGCATGGAGCCAAATCAAATCCTCAAACATGCAACACCACCATAAATTTTGCCAAGATCATCTGCAACATGCTACACCACCAAAAATATCGCATAACACGAAGAACATTATCAGACCCATAAGATCCACAATAACATGCACAATGATCAGTGGAGACCAGCAAAACAAATAGGACACAATTAGGAAACACCAACAAGCATGTTAGAACTATTTGCAATAGTTGCACCAACACCACTTAATCAAATCTTCATCGATCAACATGATGATACTCAAGAACACTAAAATAGCAGCAACTGGGATTAGAAAGATAACTTGTGGAGCACCAAATAATGAACCATTTGAATGGAAGATACACATGAACATCTCAAACACTCTCCCAAATCCACAACTCAAGATATAATCATTTCGGAGCACAACGGATCAAACACTGCAATACTGAACACTGAAAAAAACAATCCTCATACCGGAATCCATAACTCCACCAAATCACCACATAGAATCATGAGACCAACACTAAATCAAGTATCTCTAGTTGATTCATCATAACAAATAGATAAACCAACCAGATCAACTCTATGCAATCACCGAAACACAAGAATATGTTGACATCAACATATCCTAGCAGCGGCAATATCCAGAAATCTCCCCCTTTAACATTGATAGAAACATATGGATGTGAAAAATAATCAATGCAAAGAAAGAAAAAACACCATCAATCTACCCCTAAGATCATGCAAACAAAGCTTCCAAGATAAGGTTGTTTTTCACATGCATCTCTCCCCATTTGACAACAATGCCAAAGATCATACAGATCATTATTCTCTCCCCCTTGGAATGAACTCATAAATTTGAATAACTGAATCACACACTAACTACTCCCCTAGAGAAGCAGCACATACTCATCAATCTGGATAAGAAGATAAGACTATGAAGCCCACCAAATTGATGCATCTCAATGCATCTAGTTGTCATCAAGAGGGACAGAAACCCCTAACTTATCTCTTAAATATACAAATGTATCTATAGGCAAAGGCTTAGTAAAGATATTTACAAGCTAATCCTTTCTAGATACATATTCCAATTTGACTTCTTCCTCACTGACCTTCTCCCTCAAGAAATGATACTTAATTGATATATGATTTATTTTAGAATGTAGTACCGAATTCTTGGAAAAATTAATAGCACTTGAATTATCATAGTATATAATAGTAGGCTTATCATAAATAACTCTAATTTCCCTCAACATCTTCTTCATCCAAATTACTTGAGTACAATTTCTAGCAAGAGCAATATATTCAGCTTCTGCAGTAGATGGAGAAATAGAATCTTGTTTCTTACTTTCCCAAGAAACCAAATTCTTTCCCAAGAAGAATGCTCCATCAGTAGTGATCTTATGGTCATCAACATCACCTGCCCAATAATTATAAGTATAAGCACATAACATAAAATCATCATTCTTCGGATACCACAAACCATAGTCAGTTGTTCCCTTCAAGTATCTAAAAATCCTCTTCACAATAGTAACATGACTTTCTTTAGGATTACTTGAAATCTTGCACAAGGACGAACAACATGTATAATATCTAGTCTAGTATGACTCAAGTATAGAAGTCCACCAACCATAGATCTATGTAAGGTCTAATTAACTATCAGAGATTCATCATGCTTAGACAACTTGCATCTAGTCACCATAGAAGTTCCAATAGGTTTGGAATCAACTAACCCAAAATTCTTCAACAATTCCTTCACATACTTATATTGAGAAATGAAAATGCCTTTAATAGTCTGTGTAATCTACAATCCTAAGAAGAATTTCATCTCACCTATCATAGACATTTGAAACTCTTTTTGCATATCATCAGCAAATTTCTTACTCAAATCATCATCTCCTCCAAAATAATGTCATCAACAATCAAAATGTTGTCATTATCAACCTTAAAGTATAAATTACTATCAGTAGTACCTTTACAAAATCCCAACTTCATAAAATACCTATCCAACCTAGCATACCAAGCTCTAGGGGGCTTGTTTAAGTCCATGCAATACTTTTTTCAATCTACATACCATGTCTCCTTCATTTGATAATGAAAATCCATCTAGTTTCTCAATGTAGACTTCCTCTTCCAAGTCACCATTCAAAAAGGCCGACTTCACATCCATCTGATATACCTTAAAATTCTTATAAGAAGCATATGCAAGAAGTAATCTAACAACTTCAATTCTGGCTACCGAAGCAAAATTATCCTCATAATCAATTCCTTCCATCTGTGAATATCCCTTACATACCAATATTTCTTTGTTTCTTACCACTTCACTATCTTCATTCAATTCATTCTGGAACACCCATTTAGTGTCAATCACATTCTTGTATTTAGGTCTTGTAACAAGTTCCCATGTATTATTCTTCTCAATCTGATTCAACTCTTCTTCCATAGCTTTTATCTAATTCTCATCTTTACAAGCTTTAGCAACATCTTTAGGTTCAATCTTGGAAATCATACATGTCTCTTCTACACCAATCCTTCTCCTAGTCATCACACCCTTATTTGTATCACAAATACTCTGATTTTCTGAATGATTTAATCTTACCTTGGAGTCTTCTAATTATTTTGATTCTTAGGTTCTTGAACTTCTTTACCGGCAACAGAAATATTTGGATTAACTATCTCTATCGGATCATTCTTCTTTGGGGTCTCAGTGTGTACTTGCTTTGAAATAACATCCTGACCATCAAACTCATATCTACATGCTCTGATCTACTTCTCATGGCATTCGTCAACCTTCACATTTGTACTTTCCACTATCTTTCTCAACCTCTTATTGTAACACCGGTAGGCCTTGCTCTTAGTAGAATAACCCAAGAAGATTCCTTCAACACATCTTGCATCAAACTTTCCTATATCCTCACCTCTTTTGATTAAACATTTTCTTCCAAAAATTCTAAAATATCTAACTATAGGAACATGACCAAACCATAACTCGTAAGGAGTCTTACTAGAATCACCTTTTATATGCACCTAGTTGAATGTGTATATAATAGTGCTATCAGCTTCTCTCCAAAAGGTCTATGGAATATTCCCTTCAATCAACATAGTTCTAGTAGCATCCAAAATAGTTATATTCTTCCTTTCAACAACTCCATTCTATTGAGGGGTTTTGGGAGTCGATAATTGTCTTCTAATTCCATGATTTTCACAAAATGAATCAAACTCATTGGATGTGAATTGTAGTGTCCCCTCCTAGACTTACATTTTGATTCATGATTCAATAGACTTATATAGACTTATCATGATGGTTATGAATTTATTTCTATGCAGGAGACATTTATGGTGCTATACGGACATGTGTTATATTGATGACTTTTGATGATCTATGTCATGGATGATATGTTATGATTATTCGATGGATGATATTTCTTGATGGACTTATATGTATTGGAGACTACTATGTGATTTATATGATTTCATGATATATGATGATGATACTAACCCTTCTTCATGATGATAATTTTATAAGATGTGTTTATTTAATGTGACTATCTTCATGAAAGGGACGATGTCTTATCACTCATCGCGATCATGATAAGGTGTTTTAATTATCTTTCACTTGCCTGCTACTTGGTGGATACGGGATTGCAGGTGCCGAACATCGACTTCACCTATTCTCATAGGTCTAACTGTGTCCTAATCCCAATGGCAGTTGTTGGAGATGACTTGGTGTTCCCTCACCTACTTATGGTCTAGTATGTTCACCTTGTCAGTCTTGCCAGGTGTAAGTGTTGTCCAGTCTTGAGTCAGTATCTCATTCTATCTATGTGCAATTAGTTATGTGTATGTGTATGGTTTATCATGGATTGGATTAATTATCCTATGGTTGGATAATGTTTATTTAATTAATTAATTAATGTTGAGTAATAATTAATAAGGTTATAATTATAATTAATTAATGGATATTTGATTTATTTTTATTGAATTTATTAATGTTTGATTTATTAATTAATTGGTTTTATTTTGGATTTAATTGATTATTATTTATTTAATTGATTTATTGACTATTATTTTATTTAATTAATTTTATCCTTTGATTTTATTTATTGATGATTGATTTATTTTAATTTACTTTAGATATAGTTGTTAAGTTGATTTTGATTAATAATAATTATAAAAGTATAAAGCCTATTTCTATTTCTACACTCTTAAAAAGTAATAATATTATTATTTTTCTTTTACTATGCTTGGGAGTTGTAAAAATAAAATAAAGTTGATTTTACCTACCCTCCTAATTGATCGGGTGAATTTGGAATAATAGGTAAGAAATATAATAATTTTTACCTTGGAACTATACAAGATAGGTAAGAAATGTTGATTTTTTGGATTATTGTGATTGGTTGGGTTTTTTGCATAGTTTGTTGTGTATTTTCTATTTATTAGAAATTTCTGGATGGTTTTCGGGTTACCAGTTGGCAGGATTTTTGATTGAAGCTTTGAGATTTTGTCTTGGATCTTGGTTTGCATTTGGATTTTGGAAGATTGGATTGTGGAAGCTCTTCTTTAGTTTTCATCCTTGGATTTACGATCTCTAGGTTGGATTTCTTCCATTTTTTAGATTTTATGAAATTTTGTCTTCTTTGTGTCTTCCCGTGAAAATGATTTATTTGTGATTATTGAATCGATGGGGAAAAGAAAGACATTATAGTTTAAATCCTTTGGAATTAAATGAATTAAATGGGGAAATTGCAGATTGCTCCTTTTGTTTGAGTGATATTCTTGAGTTGTTTTGTCTGTGTAAGTGAATGGTGGATAAATGCATATATGTATTTACTTTTTTTGTGTGTTTTTAGAATTTTCTTATTGTTATTGAATGTTCATTTCGATATTGTACTCCTTGTGAACTCCCGATTGTAATAGGGGCTATTTTTCTATGTCTTGAGTGCTTTTGTGACTATGTAAGAGCTCATGAAGCTCCATGTGACTATTTGTGGCATATTTCAGTCTATTGTAATCATGTTCCAAGTGTGTTTGGGTGTTTGGAGTTGCATTTGTTAAGTCCATTTGGTCTATGTAGAATTAGAGTTATCTCCCATGCGCCTAGACTCCCAAAATGCAGTTTTGGCCAAGTTTCTTATCCACTGAGTTGCAAACTCATTCCTGTGAGTTTCATTTGATGCATAAACCATGTGTATACCCTTTCTGATGCTCATCCTACCTCCTAGTCATGTCCTTGAGGTCATTTTTGTCTCCTAAGTCAATTTGGGCAGTTACCTTCCAGATCCTTCAAACTCAAGATATTGCATACTTTACCAGAAACACCACCAAATCAAGTAAAAACTCCATCATACTAACTAGGAATGCCACCCTATATACCACAAATGCTGCTATGCATACCAAAAATGCCATTGTTCAAACCCAGAGAGCTCACAAATTAACCAGGAGAGCTAACCTACAGACTGAGAAAGATGACCTTTGTACCCAAAATGTTGACCAATGGGCCAGAAATGATGTGCAATGAACCAAAAATGCTAGTCAATGTCCCAGAAATGTCACCCTGCAAACCAAGAATGCTACTGTGCATTCCAAGAGAGCTAAACTACTCTAGAAGGCCCAGAAAGGTCAATTTTAGTGTTGTAAAGTCCTAGTATGGATTGTGTGAGTTCCCAGAGGCATGTGAAGTCTATGTTGAGCAATTTTAATTGGTTCATGATTTTATATGATGTCTCATGATGTATTGTGTGCTCCATTAAGTGGGATCTATTGGACACAATGGATCACTAAGAGGGGGTTGAATCCGTGATTTAAACAATTTTTACTTAATCAGAGCTATACCGGTATAATATGATATAAACAAAATGCAAACTGGTTATCCAAAAAATATAAACTATTGGCCACTTGGTGAAATTAATTATGTGTTGCATTGATGTTGTATCATTGATTCCAACACTAGTTGTTTGGATGCTTTATCGACACCCTTGTGGTTCCAGTAGGATGAGTAGTTTCTAGTTGTTTTGGATCTAGCATGATCTGGTAGGCTCCAATATGATTTCATTATAGAATTGGCTTATTCATGATACTCATGTTCATATTCAGTAAGTTGGTTTTTGTCTAGTGATTGGATGCTATCTTGTTTGCTTAGAAGCTTGGCTTCTGGTTCCGACGAGGGTTTCACCGGTAGAGCTTTTGATGAATATCTTTGATGAATTGGATAAGTGGTGTTGGTGCAGCTTCTGGTGGAGTTTCAGGATGCTGATGGTGATCATGTTCAAGACTTGGTGAATGGAGATCATTGTTGTAGCATGTGGACCTATACTAGGTCCTGGTTGATCTAGCTTATGGACCAGATTTTATTTAACGTGTGGATTGGACCTCTCGATGTGTTTCTGGGATGTCTTATGTGTTGAATATTATTTATTTGGTCTAAGGCCAACATGGTTTGTAATTATGTAATTGGTTTATTATCTAGTGGCCCACCTAATTGTTTATGGTCAAGGGTTTGTATATATGTAAGATCTCATTGTAGATCTTCATTATTATGGGAAAAGGATGTAATGTGTGAATAATGTAATATCATTCAGGAAGAGGATTTAGTTGATCATTGAAGATCAAATTAGGTTTATGTAAGAAGATTTAGTCCTCTGGTATTGAGCTTAACCGAAACTATACTCAAGCATAGGAGATGTTATCTTTTGCAGTTCAACACTTCTCCAGATTGTAGTCTAGATTTCTATGTAGTCAGTGAGGCTCCTTTTGTGATGAGCAATACGCTCTAGGTTGTTGGCCTTCCTACAAGTGCAAGCCCCTCAATTGTAATTCACATACTTATTGCAGAAGTATTATCTAATTGTGGGTAGGCTTCCCACTATGTTTTTTCCGTTTACCTGGTTTTCCATGTATAAATCTTAGTGTCGTGTGGATGGTATTTATTCTATGATTATTTTTTATGCTTAATTGGTTTAACTACTATTCTAGTATGAATGTTTTGAGTTTTGGTATTAAATTTTTAATTGCTAATAGTTCTGGTAATCTGTGACAATTGATTCACCCCCACCCCTCTCAATTTTCTTCTGGTTATTTGAACTATCTAACAATTGGTATCAAAGCTTTGGTCCTCTCTGCAGAAGCTTAACCATTTGAGGAAGATCCTATGGCATCTAATATTTCAAGTTCATCCAGTTCTTCTAGAGCTATCTTTTGAAGAGATATTCCTAGGCTTGATGGAACAAATTACACAATACGGAAGATTTGTAAGGAGACTCATCTGAGATGTCTTGGCAAGGAGATTTGGGAGATCACACAGAATGGTGTCACACCTTATGATTTGGCATCTAGAAATCCTCCTCTAAAAAACTTGGATAAGGAGATTGAGAATGATTGTAGAGCAAGAGAAGCCCTCTTGTGTGCACTTTCTAATCAGTAAATAATGGGATTAACCAAAAAATCATTTAGAAAGGCTACATGGGATAAGTTGGAGACTCTTAATGAAGGTGACCCAACAATAAAGATTGCTAAACTTGATGGTTACCGAGTAAGATATGAAAACCTAAAAATGGAAGAAGATGAAAGGATTACTGCATTCATGGAAAGGGTAAATGAGATTGTTATGGGAATTCAATGTTATGGTGGAAATCTAAGCAAAGATGAAATTCTTTCTAAAGTTTTGAGAGCCCTACCACCGGCTTACAAAATGAAGGCTACTAATATTAATGAGTTGAGAACAATGGCTAATACATTTGTCAACAAAGATACCTTGGTTGGGAAACTATCTACTTTTGAGCTTGAATAATTTGGACCTTCTAGAGCTGTGAAGACTAAACCTTCTTTTCATGCATCTACATCTGCAACTGATAAGCAAGATTGGAAAGCTTTATATGCAAAGGAATTGGAAGATATGAAGAGAGAAAATGATGAGTTTGAGCAACTTGAAGCACTATTTTCTAGAAGAGTGCCTAAAGGACCAGTAGGAAGTAAGTGGAAAGGAAAAGCACATTTTAAATGTTTTGCATGTAATAAGATTGGTCATTTTGCATCTAGATGTCCTGAAAGGAATTCAAGATTTGAAGAAAGAGAAAGTATCTCTTAAGCCTAACCCTAGATATCAGAACAAGTATAAGTATAGGAAAAACAAAGATAAATCATGCTACATAGCGGATGAGGAAGGCATTAATGATTTTGAAGATGAACCGGTAGAGGACTCTGCTAGTGGTTTGAGTAATGGGAAGAAACGGGTGTTCTTGGCTATCAACAAAGATGTTGCGACACTCGAAGAGAAAGTACCTGAAGAGAAGGCATGTGCTGCTAAAATTGAAGACAAGGATGAATGGGTAATTGACAGTGGTTGTTCACATCATATGACTAGAGATAAAGTGAAGTTTCTATCTTTGCAAGAATTTGATGGCGGTTCAGTTAAATTTGGAGATGACAAAGCATGTATGATCAAAGGAAAAGGAACTATATCATTGGATGGTAAGAACAATACTGACAATGTTTATTATGTTGAAGGTTTAAGGCGTAATATTTTGAGTGTAGGACAATTAGTGGATAAGGGATTTTAATTACAGTTCAAGGATGGAAAATGCAAAACATTAATAGATCTGGTTTGGAGATTGCAACCCGTACACAGACAAAAGGTAACATATTTCATTTGAACTCTGGTGAGAAGACATGTTTGATTACACACATTGATGAGAGTTGGCTATGGCATAAAAGGTCATGTCATGTGAATTTTGATTGCATTGTAAAGATCAATTCAACTAAGGTAGTTAGGGATATACCTAAGATTATGAAGCCCTATAATCTGGTATGTAAAGAATGTCAAATGGGTAAACAAGTCAAAACCTCTTTTAGGAGTATACAAGATAAATCAAATGACGTTCTTGATCTTATTCATACTGATTGGTGTGGCCCTACTAGAGTTAAAAAATTTCAAGGTGATGGATATTTCATGCTAATCATTGATGATTATTCTAGAATGATGTGGGTTACTTTTCTAAAAGAAAAATCTGAAGCATTTGAAAAGTTTAAAACCTTTAAGGCTAAAGTGGAAAGAGAGACATGATTAAAGATTAAATATTTGAGGTCAGATCATGGTGGAGAATTTACATTCGGTGAGTTTAATAACTTTTGTGAGAAGCATGGTATAAGAAGACAATTTTCTATTTCCTGGACACCTCAGCAGAATGGAGTTGTGGAAAGGAAGAAAAGAACTATCTTGGATGATGCTAGAACAATGATGATGGAAGCTAGTCTACCTCATATCTACTGGAGAGAATCAATTATCACATCGATTTATACATTCAATAGAGTACATATCAAAGGAGAAACCGATAAGACACCTTATGAATTATGGTTTGACAATACACCTATAGTTAAGTATTTAAAAATATTTGGCAGTAAATTTTATATCAGGAGAGATGATATCATTGGCAAATTTGATCCTAGATGTGATGAAGGCATATGTCTTGGATATTCTAATGAAATCAAGGCATATAGATGTTATAACAAGACATTACAGAGAATTATGGAGAGTGCTAATGTCAAAGTAGATGAGTTGAATAGAAGTCAAATCAAAGTATGTGAGAAGGAACCAGTAGTGGAAATGATTATATCTGAACTGGTAGCACCTTTACCAAAAAAGAGTGTTGAACCAGTTACTCTAGCAGTATCAGAAAATTCTACAGTAACTTAAGATCAGGGATGAGGAACAAAGGGTCGAAGGACTCCTAGGTATGTGAGATTGAATCATTCAGAAGATCAGATCATTGAGGATAAGAACAATGGATTAATAACAAGAAAAAGACTAGCAACTAATGATGTATGTTTAATTTCACAAGTTGAACTGGTATTAGTAATTGAGGCATGTAAAGATGAATATTGGTTGAAATCTATGGAAGAAGAATTAGATCAGATTGAGAAAAATAACACATGGACTTTGGTTCCCTACCCTAAAAATAAGAATGTTATTGGAACTAAATGGGATTTTAGGAATAAATTGAATGAGGATGGTCAAATTATAAGGAATGAGGCTAGATTGGTTTGTAAATGATATTCTTGGAAGGAAGGAATTGATTATGGGGAGACTTTTGCACCTATAGCTAGGATTGAAGTTGTAAGATTATTTCTTGCCTATGTTGCTTATAAAAACTACAAGGTTTATCAGATGGATGTTAAATGTGCATTTTTGAATGGGGATCTTGATGAGGAAGTTTATATTGAGCAACCTGATTTTTTTTCACTATCAGATGATACAAACATGGTTAGCAGGTTAAGGAAATCTTTATATGGATTGAAAGAAGCACCTAGAGCTTGGTATGCAAGGTTGGATAAATATCTTTTGAATATTGCTTTTACTAAGGGTAATGCTAATAGTAATTTATACTATAAGATCATTGATGATGATATACTAATTATTGAAGTATTTGTTGATGACATTATTTTTGGAGGTGAAGAAAAAATATGAATAGAATTTTCTAAGAATATGGAGAAAGGGTTTGAAATGTCTATGATTGGTGAGATGAAATTTTTCCTAGGTTTGCAGATTACTTAGAGTGACAAAGGTATGTTTATCTATCAAACTAAGTATGCTAAGGAATTGTTGAAGAAATTTGGTATGGGAGATTCTAAACTGATAAGTACTCCTATGGTTACAAATGACAAATTGACAAGAAAAGATGTTTCTGCACCGATTAATCCTACAAGATACAAATCTATGATTGGAGTTCTACTTTATTTGACTCAGACTAGGCCTAACATAATGAATGTTGCTTGTATTGTTTCAATATTTCAGAGTGATCCTAGAGAAAATCATGAGAGTGTGGTGAAAAGGCTTTTTAGATACTTGCAAGGTACATCAAAATATGGTTTGTGGTACCCTAAGGATGATAACTTTACTTTATGTGCATATACATATACTGATTGGGCTAGAGATGTTGATGACTGGAAAATTACTTTCAATGGAGCTTTCTTTCTTGGAAAGAAGTTGGTTTCATGGATCAGCAAGAAACAGTCATGTAATTCTTTATCTGTTGCTAAAGCTGAGTATGTTGTTGTTACTACTAATTGTACACAGGTCTTATGGATGAAGCAAATGTTGAAGGATATAAAGGTGGATTATGATGCACCGATAGTTATTCACTGTGATAACTCTGCTGCTATTGATATATCAAAGAATTCGGTATTTCATTCTAAGACAAAGTACATATCTATTAAGTACAACTTGTTGAAGGAAAAAGTTGAAGCAAATGAAGTTAGATTGGTTTATGTGAACATTAAAGAGTAGATTGTGGATATTTTCACTAAACCTTTGCCTAAAGAATCATTTGAGTACCTAAGAGATAGATTGGGAGTTTATGCCCCTCCGGTAGAGACTTGATTGATGTGGTTTGGTATCATTCTGACATGCATTATCTAAGATACTATTCATTCCAGCACTCATGTGGGTATGCTACTGCTCAGAGAGAGTATTCAACTTTGTGATTCAGTGGTTTATGTTTTTGCTTTGATATTTATGTCAAATTTCTAGCATTGATGTCAAAGGGGTAGAGATATTGATGTGAAAAAGAAAAAGTAAAGGGGAGAGATATTGATAGGGAGAAAATAATACCTTTACAAATATATTATTCACACAGGGAGTTTGGTCCTTGTTTCAGAATTTCATTGCTATATCTTTGAATGGGAGATTGTTGGTTGTTTTCCATTGGGGGAAAGTTGTTTGGCATTTCTTGGTACTTAGATATTTTTCACATCTAGTGTTGTCATCAATGCCAAAGGGGGAGATTGTTGGCCACTTGGTGGAATTGATTTTGTGTTGCATTGATGTTTTTTCATTGATGCCAACACTAGTTGTTTGGATTCTTTACTGACACCCTTCTGGTCCTAGTAGGATGAGTGGTTTCTAGTTGTTTTCGATCTGGCATGATCCGGTAGGCTCCAGTATGATTTAGTTATGAAATTTTCTTATTCATGATACTCATGTTCATATTCAGTAAGTTGGTTTTGGTCTGGTAATCGGATGCTATCATGTTTTCTTAGAAGCTTGGCTTCTAGTTCCGATGAGGGTTTCACCGATAGAGCTTTTGATAAAGATCTTTGATGAATTACATAAGTGGTGTTGGTGCAGCTTCTGGTGATCATGTTCAAGACTTGGTGGATGGAGATCATTGCTATAGAGTGTGGACCTATATCAGGTCCTGGTTGGATGGAGATCATTTCTGTAGAGTGTGGACCTATATTGGGTCCTGGTTGATCTAGGTTATGGATTGACTTTTATGTAACGTGTGGATTGGACCTCTCGATGTGTTTCCAAGATGTCTTATGTGTTGGATATTATTTGTTTGGTCTAAGGGTAACATGGTATGTAATTATTTAATTGGTTTATTGTTTGGTGGCCCACCTAATTGTTTATGGTCGAGGGTTTGTATATATGTAAGATCTCATTATAGATCTTCATGATTATGGGAAAAGGATGTAATGTACGAATAATGTAATATCATTCAAGCATAGGATTTGGTCAATCATTGGAGATCGAATTAGGTTTATGAAAGAGGATTTAGTCCTTCGATATTGAACTTAACTAAAATTGTACTCAGGCATAGGATATGTTATCTTTTGCAGTTAAACACTTCTCTAGATTGTAGTCTGGTTTTCTATGTAGTCAGTGAGACTCCTTTTGTGATGAGCAATGTGCTCTAGGCTGTTGGCCTTCTTGCAAGTGTAGGCCCCTCAATTTTAATTCACATACTTACTACAAAAGTATTATCTAATCATGGGTAGGCTTCCCACCATGGTTTTTCCCTTTACCGGGTTTTCCATGTATAAATCTTGGTGTCATGTGGATGGTATTTATTATATGATTATTGTTTATGCTTCATTGGTTTAACTACTATTCTAGTATTAATTTTTTGAGTTCTGGTATTAAATTTTTAATTGTTGATGGTTTTGGTAATCTGTGACAACTGATTCACCCCCCCCCTTCTCAGTTGTCTTTGCACATGATGTCCTTGTCTCCACCAAAGATAATATCATCCACATATACAACAACTATAATCATGTGATCTCAATTTACCTTGACATATAAGTTATTATTTGCATTCCCTTTCCAAAATCCTTGCTCCTTCAAGTATTTATCCAACCAGGAATATCATGCTTTGGGAGATTTCTTTAAGTCATACAAGGCTCTCTTCAGCCGGCATACAAAATTCTCATCATCATGTACAAGATAACCCTATGGATGTTCCATATACACCTCTTCTTTAAGTTTACCATTCAAAAATGCATATTTGACATCCATTTGGTAGACCTTGTAACCTTTATAGGTAGAGAAAGGTAAAAATATTCTTATTTCCTCTAACCTAGTAACCGGTGCAAAGGTTTCTTCAAAGTCAATACCTTCCACTTGAGCATACCCTTTGCAAGCTAACCTTGCTTTGTTTTGGATTATTTTTCCTTCTTCATTCATCTTGTTCTGGTAGACCCACTTAGTACCTATAACATTCTTATTTGTTTGTCTAGGAACAAGTTCCCAAGTTTGATTTTTCTCAAAAAAATTTAGCTCTTCATCCATGGCATCTATCCACTTGTCAATTTTTCTAACTTCATCAAAAAAATTGGGCTCAAGTTCTATCATGAGGCAAAAGTTCACCTGCTCATCATTCCAAGCTAATCTCCTTTTGGTCTGCAAACCTTCATTTTTATCTCCTATGATTTGTTCTTCTGGATGGTTCTTCTGCACATACCGATTGGAGTTCTTTCTTGGTGCTTCTTCTACTATTCCATTGTCAAATTGATCTTCATGCTCATCATCTAAAACATCAATATAGGGTGTCGATGCAGATTCTTTCTTATCTAGGTCCTTATTTATTCTCATATTTATACTATCAACCATTTTTCTCAACTTCTTGTTGTAGCATTTGTAGCTTTTTTTGTTGCTTGAGTAACCCAAGAAGATTCCTTCATCACTCTTGGAATCAAAACTTCCTAATCCATCAGCATCTCTCTTGATGAAGCACTTACTTCCAAAAAGTCTAAAATGATTGAGTGATGGTTTCTGGTTGTACCATAACTCATAAGGAGTCATTCTACCATTCACTCTTAGTTGTACCTGGTTTAATGTATGGATAGTAGTATGAACTGCTTCCTTCCAGTATGTATCTAGTATGCTGGCCTCATTCAACATTGTTCTAGCCATTTCCTTTACTATCCTATTCTTCCTTTCTCCCACACCATTTTGTTGTGGTGTTCTTGTTGCTAAATATTGTCTCTGGATTCCATGTTTCTCACAGTAGTCAATAAAATCATTTCAAGAATATTCTCCACCCTGGTCTGATCTTAATTCCTTTAACCGATATCCATTGTCATTTTCAATCATCCTTCTAAAAATCTTGAATCTTTCAAATGCCTATGATTTTTCATGCAAAAATGTTACCCAAGTCATCCTTAAGTAGTCATCATTGAATAACATGAAGTATCTCTCACCGGTCAGAGCCCTTATCCTTGTTGGTCCACACAAATCTATATGTACCAACTCCAGAGGTCTTGAGGTATTATACTCTTTTGTCTTGCAGATCACTTTGATTTGCTTGCCTTTGATGCATTCATCACAAAAGGTACTTGTTGGTTTAGTTATTTGTGGAATATTTCTCACATACAGATTTTTACTTATCTTTACCAAATTATCAAAATTCACATGACCTAATCTCTGATGCCACAACCAGCTTTCATCAACATGTCCCATCATGCATTGGGACTCATAGAATTCCTTCATATTGTAGACATTAGCATTTGTCCTCTTTCCTTCTGCTACAACCTGACTAATACTCTTCTTGGTTATCTGACAACCAATAGAGTCAAATCAAAACTTGTACCCTTTGTTACACATCTGACTTACACTTAGCAGATTATGCTTTAGCCCTTCCATATAGTACACATCATGAGCCTTGAGATTTCCATCAATATTCAATGTACCACGGACCTTAATCTTGATAGAGGAGTTGTCACCAAACCGAACAGAACAACCATTCCAATCATCAAGTTTGATAAACTTTTTCTTGTCTTTGGTCATGTGATTTGAGCAGCCACTATCAACTACCCATAAATTATTCCTTTCAGCATGTAGAGCAATTTGCACAATCAAGCTTGACTATGTCTTGTTCTTCTCCTTCTCTATCCAAACTTGTTTCCCTTCTTTCTTCTCCCCTTCTATCATCTTGTGTTCCAGTTTAGTCTCTATCTTCTAATCGGGTATTGTTTTCTTTTGCTCGCCAGTTCTCAGCTTACAATGCCTTGCAATATGACCAAAATTTTGACACTTGTAACATTTAACATTAGCATTGAAACATGTATCCAAATCATTCTTTTAGGATATATGCATGTTTCTCCTACACTCATAACTCTTATGACCAAACTCATTGCAATTATAATATGTGACATTTGTACCTTTTAATGCAGCAAATGAGTTTTTACTCTCAAAACTAGGGTTTACATTCATTTGCCTACAATCTGCCATTCTATGACCGAACTTATTACACTAGTGACAATAACCATGAAAGTTTTTAACATATCGGTTAGATTATCTTGATCCTACAAACGACTACCTCATTGGGTGTCTTCCTTTCATGCTACTTACTCTTTTCAATCCTTCATGATCATCTCTTGCATTTCTCCTTTGATCTGCATGTCGGTGCATTGAGTATGGTCTTCGGTTCATTGATTGTGTATACCGGTTTGTGTGACGGTTCTTAACAACATCTACATATTTCTTCTTACTAGTATCTTTGCTTATTGTGAATGTCTTCTTCTCTTCACATTCATTTGAAGAAGTAAACAATATCTCCTTACTGGATGTGTCTTTTCTATTTTAACTTTGACCCTCTTCAAATTGTAAGCCACCAATATCTTTAGATTTCTTCTGTTTTCTCAACATCTTGTCTAAAGCTTTGGTGTTGCCTTCATATTTTCTTCTCACTTTCATCTCTTCCTTTCTTTTCTCTAATTCCTTCTAGAGCTTGACAATTTCTTCTTCCAGGTTCTAATGCTCCTTCTCCTTTTTACTCAATTCTATACTAGTAACTTCATAGATCCTTTTGGTTTCTTTCAATTGTTTTCTTGGATTCTTCAAGAGATTCTTCCAACAACTCTTGTTCTTCAGCTGTAGCCTTTTTCACCTTCTTCAAATCTCTTCTTGTCTTCTTCAGTTCTTCCAAGGTTTTGATGAGCTCTGCTTCAAGGTCTACCTCTCCTTCTTGGCTTTCTTCTTCTCCTTCTTCAGGTGTCGAAAACTCTTGAGCCATAAAGAGGTTTGCATTGGCATCATCTTCACTGCAATAGTCATCTGAGGCACTTTCCTCATATGTGGTACCATTTTCATGTGTAAAAAGAGTGCTCTGCTTCTAGTAGCCTCTTCTACTATGCCAATAGACATTATCCTTCTTGTCCTTACTGTATGACCTTGTACCACTTGATTGATCATCTTCATTCTTATCAAAATAGGGACATTTAACAGCAAAATGTCCAATCTTTCCATAGTTGAAACACTTCAAAAGAAGCTTGCCTTTGTACTTGCCTGAACCCATCTTAAGTCTTCTGACAAAGTTTTCCATGATGTCATCAGATTCTTCACCGGTTCCATCATGAGTAGACTCTTCTTTTCCTTTTCTTGATGTTTTGAATGCAGATTCTGTCTTCACAGCCTCAGTATCAATAGTCCTCATTTCATAGGCAGTTAGGGAACCATACAACTCATCCATTGTAAATATTTTTAGATCTTTTGCTTCTTCTATTGCTGAAACCTTTGTATTATACTTAGGTGTGAGGGATCTAAGTACTTTCTTCACTACCACCTCATCTTTTATTTCTTCTCCAAGCCCTCTAATAGTGTTTGTTGTTTCATCAATCCTTTGGAGATAGTCACCAATTTTCTCTTCATCTCTCATCTTTAAACCGTCAAGTTGTGCTCTCAATTTCTGTAACTTGGCCTCCTTGACTTTAGCATCGCCTTCAAATATCTTCTATAGCTTATCCCAAGTTTGTTTTTCAGATGAGAAGTGCATGACCTTAACAAACTCATTATCAAATAACCCACTAAGAATGGAATTTTTATCTTTAGCATTGTTCTCATATTCCTTCTTATCATCTGGATCAGTAGGAGAATTATTAGGGATTGTATGCCCATTCACAAATGACATCCATACATCACAACCTAGAGAAGACAAATAGGTTTCCATTCTTCTACTCCAAAAGGCATAGTTGACACCATCAAACATAAGGGCTTTTGAGGAGGCTGATTCATTTCTTACCATTGTGAACACTTGATAGGATCTACCCAAGCTAGAGAACTCTTTGACACAACAGGGTACCTAGGCTCTGATACCAATTGTTGGACATAATGGATCACTGAGAAGGGGGTGAATTGGTGATTTAAACATTTTTTACTTAATTAGAGCTATATCAATACAATATGAAATAAAGAAAATGCAAACCGATTACCCAGATAGTGCAAACAAGGTGTGAAGGAGAAATATCTAAAAGGTTAATACAACACACACATGAAGATGCAACAGATAACACCAGATGTACAAGGAAAACCCAATGTGGGAAAAACCTCAATGAGAATAGTTGTTGGAGATCTTCTGCTCCAATCCAACCCCGCAATGAAAAGATCTGATTACAAATTTTAGGGCACCAACCCAAGGAGCACCAACTCAAAGGAGCACCTACCCCTACACAATTTATAGGCTACAACCTAAAAAAGCTACAACCCATGCACTAAGAACCTACTTAGTGAAAACAATATGAAAATTCAGATACACAAAAGAGATCCCTGTTGCAAATGAAGTTTTGCAACCCTTCAATACTCTGCTCTGTCGGTTTCAATCTTACTACTTTGTGATCACTCCACACACACTGCAACTGAACATATCTGTTGATTCTAACTCTGCTGAGTCTTCTCTTCCTCTTTCTGCTGAATTCAACTTACTCTTGATCACACTTTATTAAGTTCTATCTCAGCTAGTTTGTCACCTTTGCATTCTATATTCTCTGTCAGTTTGTTCCTTACACCGGTTTTCCCTACTTCTCCTTACCGATACAATCTTCACTCACAAACACTTTAGATATTTTTCTCTTCAGCTCTTAGCAATTTCACTCTATCCTTCACACTTCAACAACAACCACTATCTATCTTAGGTTGTCATATTTAAACTGAAGCTTTCCTGCCAAAAACCAATTCAAATAGAGGGCGGCTAGGGTTTCCCTCCACCGATCAAATATTCATCAAATCTGGTTTGATCTGCCTTGGATCTCTCACCTACTTTGGAAGGATAAATCATGATGTTTTTTCATCTTTCCAATGCATGTTTGCTAAAAATAGCAAACCTAACCCTAATTTTTGGCCTTGCAACCATTCGACATGTTTATGATCTAGTTGTTTCTTGTTCAAGCTCATCTTGCAATCTGATTTCATGCTTTGATCATGATGCTAGTAATGGTCTGATCTTCCTATGTCATCCATCCTTCATCAAGCCATAAATACCTACATTCAATCCATTATTTTTCCAATCACATTAAATGTCGATCTATCACACCTACCACACCTTAACGATGCACACACTGACTTCTGCCTTTTTTCTAACTAGAATCCACCTATCAAACATGTCAGCAATCATCCCACTAACATTGAGTCGGTTCATACTCATTCATTCAACAAATCCTCATATCGGCACAAACCTTTACCGATAAAACCTTCTCTTGTTTCTATCCGGCAACATACACTACACCTATAGCTCAACTTCACCTTCGATGGTTTGTGATCTCTTAGACACTTTGCCTCTTCATCATAAACATTATCACAAACAAATAGCTAGCCTACATACCAATTACAACTTGCCATGCCAACACACAACTTCATATCACCTCTTACTAGTGATGTCACTGACAATCTCAATACCTGCTTGTCTTCCATGCCTTCATACCGGTCTTGTCTTCCACCATACCAATTGGCATGCCTTCATGTTAATCTTCCTTATGTTGGGTACATTCTTTTGCATACTGGTAGACACTTAGTTGACATCAGTTGACATCAATGACAACTCAATGCCAACAGGATCATGCCCTACTATTGAGGAGTTTCCTTATGCAAAAGTTGCTCCAGCAAGAGGTTCTTGCCTTGTTGTTTGAGGATTTCTTCTATGGCTCTAGTGGGATGTTTTGTACCTCACTGTTGAGGATTTTCATTATTTTATGATGTTATTATATTTAATGTTCTTGCTTTGGTACTATGCCTATGAGGCATTTGTGAAGGCATGTGCTTGTAATGGATCATATGTATGCTCTATGTGTAGTATGTGCTTAGTGATGTTATGCATTCTTGAAGGCATTCTTGTAAACATTATTTCATGTGTTTTGATGTCATTTTATGTGTTACCCCATGGCTTGGTATATGATTAGGGGGAGTGGGCTTCCTTGTGATGACCGGGGTCACATGAGTTAGGTTTCTTTGCACCTAGACCGCCAGGGCACAATGGGAGTTTTCCTCTTTGTAATTTAGTGATAACATGTAATAATTGATTTGGTTTGGGTTTCACCTAATAAGATAATTCTATTTGGCTGATCCATATGATATGTAAATTCAATCTCCCTTATACCCACGTAGATTGAGATGGCTCCACATGTTTGTTAAGGGATTATTTTCACCCTTCTTTTCTGAGGGTAGCTTGTATGACTATTAGGAGTATGGATTTCTCTTCTTTGTGAGGATAGCATACATGTCTACTATGGATGCATATTTATCTTCTTTGTGAGGATAGCATGTAGGAGTGTTACTAGTAAGGATGGTCATATTCCCTTCTATATGAGGACAACATGTGATGACACTCCATTCCTACATGTGACTGTGTCCATATGTCATGATTTTATTGTACGCCTCTGGAGGAGTTTATTGTTGATTTCAGCCTTGTTATTTCATGTGATTATTGTTATTCTGAGTTCATTATGTGCTATGATGAGACCAATGGTTGTTAGGTGTCAACCTATGTCTTGAGTGAGTGTTGGAACCCCATGTCATCTCCTAGCATGGGGGGTGGTTCCTATTTGGTTCCACATGGTCGAGTGGTTTGATACCTTCTTCCATTGGGATGTTCTTTATTGGATGTTACATATGTGGACTTAGATTTATATTATCTCTTCATGTGGATGTATATTGGAACATAATCTATGTAATTATGATTGTTATCATGTGATATGTAACTCAAAAGGATGTAACTGTAAAGGAAGTCATGTACCCAATATCTTGGAATATGTGTAATGAGACTTGTAGAAGAATGATTTAGAAATGAGATATATAATATAAGATTATTGTAAATGGATATTCATGATGAATGTAATTTCCATCTAGTAGGAATTAAATGATTGCAATGACTATGTATATCTTGTGGATGGTAGTGAATATAATAATGATCATGTATGTATTGATTTGAAGGATGTTAATCCTTGGTGTTAGTTACTCTTGGGATATGCAAATGAATGAGTAGTTGTATATTTGTATGGATTTAATGATTCTCTATAATGTGTTTGAGTTATGGATCTGATTTTCATCCATTAGGGTTAATATTGTATCATGTTGATTTGCTAAATGTGGGTACAAAATATGTGCTCATGTGATTCGTAATATTTTGTAATATGATGTTGAAACATTATGACCTTGGAATGTATTAAGATAATGTTATTCCATTTGATCTATATTGTGGAAGTGTTCATTAGGAATGGGTTTGAGTTAGAGGTGGTATCATGTGTTAAGAAGGGTTATTACTTGTTGTTACGATTTGTGTATGAGTATGTGACTAGTAATCTTGATGTGATGATATGTATCTTTAAGAAATGATATAGTTCCACTTATAGAGTTGGATATGTGATTTCATTGCAAGTTAGATTATTCTTGTAAGAATGTGAATGAGAAGCATTGTTAGTGTAATAAATGATCTTAGAGATTGAAGTAGAATGGAAATTGTAAAAGTGTGTTGTTGACATTTCATATGGTATGTGTTAAGAGATGCTATTATGTATGGATTAGATGGAAATGATATAGGTATCTTAGGTGGCATCATGCACTTAGAATAGTTAAGCATTGATATTATTCTTCATGTACTTGTGTATGTTAGTAATCCTGTTGTTAGGCATTATGAATCTTAGATTATGATCTAGTACTATTTTATGAAGGGATATGTGTTTGGATTCATAATGAATAGAATGGATGTGTAAAGATGGGGGATTAGGAACATTTGAATTGGTTCTCTAAAATTAACTTAGTCTATAGGATGTTACTCTTAAAAGTAGTGACGTTGAGATACCCTAGGGGAAAAGATGATATGATGTGTTATTCTGCTTGCGTAGTTGTGTTATGATGTTTTATGCTTTATTTTAATTAGCAAAAGATATAATTTTCAATGATGCATTTAGTAGATGACGTATTTGATATGCATTAGATGGATGTTATAAATGTATGTGTTGTTTACTATATGAGATTTAAAAAAAAAGTATCCCTATTTGTAGTTAGATTAGGTGTATTTCTCTAGGGTATTTTGGTGGGCATAACATAAATTCTTCTCCTCTATCAGATCTTAGACATTTCAGCTTCAATCCTATCTCAGTATCCACCTTTGATTTGAATATATTGAATTTCTATAGTGCTTCTAATTTCTTCCTTAGAAAGGTAACCCACATAATTCTAGAATAGTCATTAATTAACAATATGAAATACATGTCACCCTGCAAGATTCTCACTCTTGTAGGACCACACAAATCAGTATGCACAAGATCTAATAATTTATTAGATGTATATATCCTACTCTTAAATGAAACTTTTTTTTGCTTTCCCAACTAAGATTTTTTACATACCAGTTTAGAAGGTTTCACAATCTTAGGCAAATCTCTAACAGCTTGAGTAGAACTTATCCTAATTATGCAATTAAAAATAACATGACACATCCTTCTATGCCACAACAAACTTTCATCTATCTAAGCAATCAAACAAATTTTCTCACCAGCATTCAAATGAAAGATATTACATTTAGTCTTAGTTAATCGCTATACCAGAGGCATTCAGAATCTTGCATTTACCATTATGAATTGCAAATCATATCCCTTATCAACCATCTGTCCAACACTCAAAATATTATGCTTCAAACCTTCAACATATAATACATCATCAATATTATGTTTACCATCAAGAGAAATAGCACCTCTACCATGAATTACACAAGCTTTATCATCTCCAAATATCACTATACCACCATCATACTTCTCCATATTCACAAATATTATTTTATCACCTGTCATATGATTTGAACAACCATTGTCAATTACCCATTCATCTTTTTCTTCAATATTAGTAGCCAAAATTTTCTTCTCTACAATCCATCTTGTAGAATCCACTGGTACTAAATTATCTTCCTTGATAGCAATAAATACAAATTCATCTTCTAAATTCCCATTCTCAGATTCTTGATCTGTCACACCTTCATTAGAAGCATAATAGCATTTCTTTTCATATTTGTACTTCTGGTTAGGCTTATAGCGTTTATCATAGTTATCATGCTTCTCATATCCATCACGCTTATCAAATTTATCATGCTTATCATACTTTGACATTATTTCAAGACACCTAGAAGCAAGGTGTCATATCTTATTACAAGAGAAACATTTCAAATGTAACTTTACATCATACTTACCAGCTCCCTTAGGCAATCTCCAAACAATAAGTGCTTCTAGCTCATCCAACTCTCTTTCTTCTTCTTCCATCTCTCTCATTTCTCTTTCATATCTAGAAACCCTAGATGAAATTTCTCCTGGATCATACTTTTAGTTCCCAGATATTAGAGGCTTTAAATGCAGACTCATATTTACCATGTGATTCTCCAAATTTACTCAACTCAAAAGTAGCAAGTTTACCAACTAGCATGTCTCTTGTCACAGTGGTCGCAGTCTAGATCTTATCAATAGCAGCAACTTTAGATTTGTAGGTAGGAGGCAAAAATCTGAGCACTTTAGCAATAATCTCATCTTCTTCAAAAGTTCCACCAGCACATCCGATGTTCATGACAAGTTCATTTACTTTAGTCATTGATGCAGAGCTAGGCAACAAACTAGGTGATAACCTTTTCTCACCCACAACTATTATGTCCAAACCAAGTTGTTTTGTTTGTTCAAGTTGTCAAACAAAACACCTACCAATTTCTCAACTCACACAACAATTTGTGTGACTAGATCCATAAAAGATTAGTATCTTCTAGTACCAGTGGGATGGAAACACTCAACCCTTGTGTGAATGGTAGACAATCTTCCAGTACAAGTGGGATGGAAACTTATTGTATTTTGTCTATTGGTGGTACAACCAAATCAAAACATCTATTAGATCTAGTCATCAAATGTGATAGGGGTTACTGGTCTCACAATTGTCCTAGTTGACTAGTAGCCCTACCGGTTGACTAGTAGCCCTATCAGTTGACTAGTAGCCCTACTGGTTGAGTTCTCGACACACAACTTAATAAACTTCCAAAGGACAAGAAAAAATAAGGGTGGATTCAGATACCCTATATCAAGTTACACAATTCCTTAAAGGCTTAGACTCTAACCCAAGTTTTGAAAGGCATATACCCTTACTAGCCTTCTAGACCTAATTAAGCTAATTAGGCCCAATTTACAAAGAAAGTACCCCTTGTATTAGTCCCCAGACTAAACCAACACTTTTGCAAGGTGGGTTAAGGTGTCAAACCACCAAATCAAAGGGTTTAAGGACTTGATCCCATCTCCTTTCCCTACTGCAAATGATTTCCACTTCTTCAGTTCAAGTTGTCGCATAGAGATGCTCGCCTAGGGTCAATTCAATTTCTTTGGGATTGGAGCCTCCTTGCAAACCAACACCAAAATATTATGTTAAAATGGCCCCTCTAACAATTTCCCACAATTTTTTTGGTCCTCTGGTGAAAATGTCAGATTAAGGGCATCTTTTTAGTGAAACCCTAGGTGTTGGCAGGGTTTGTGACTAGTCTGGATAGGTTTTGATGGATCTATACAACTTGATTGTTTCAAAACCTCAAACTTGATTCAAATGAAAGGTAAGAGACTTACCTAACTCATCCAATTAGTTTCAGGCATCCACCAATCTGTACAAGTCATAAGTGAACATCAAACATGCAAAATTTTAGGAAACTCCAAGTATGTTGTATTGCTCCAAAAACTCCAAAACAACACCAACAACAACAACCCTGGAATTGATCCAAGTGGGCCTAATATAGCCTCCCTAATGGTTTCCAACCACTTTTCAAACTTTGGAACTGTTGGAGGATTAGTTACCCCTTTTTATAACATTTTGCAATGACAACAAAAGTTGTCAACTTGCAATATTCAAATTTGGTGACTCCAAGGTGTATTCGGCCTATACCAAGGATTGTTCTAATGTTTGTAAGACCAATATTTATTTCCTAACTCATGCCTAGACTCCTACTGACCCACATGGTCATTTGTCCATGGTAGCTTACAAAATGCAACCATGACAATTCCTTACATCAATTGGGTTGTATTGACTCACAAACATATCAACCTACTACATATGAACATTATCACCTCATGGGTGATATTAGACTCTTTAGGCTTCATTTGTGTCTTTGAGTGCTTCTGCACCATACTCCCTAGGTGGTTGAATCTCAAGTCCACTTGAGATGAGTTCCTGAAATGTAGTCCCATGTTTCTTCATCTTCTCTTCATCCATCCATACTGCATCTGCCTTAGGGAGTTCTTGCCACTTGACAAGGTATTGTTTGTAGACCTTATTCCTAGTTTTCTTCACAATCTTTGTGTCCAAGATCCTCTCAAGTTTGGGTGGCCCTTGACTTGGAAAGTCTTTTAGGATGTCTGCAGCATCTTCCACCGAGAATGTACCATCTTCTTGCCCTGTACCTTTGAATCATGTCAGATCTGCAACATTAAAGATTGTGGATATACCTATATCTAAAGGTAATTGGATATCATATGCATTGTTCCCAAACTTCTTGAGTATTTGATAGGTTCCAACCTTCCTTGTCATGAGCTTTGTGTGTTTCCCATTTGGCAATCTCTCCTTTTCTAGATTTGCCCATACCATGTCTCCAACTTGAAACTGCACATCTCTCTTTCTTCTATCAGCCTGCTCCTTATACTTCTCTATACTTTTCTATAATTTCATCCTGACTTGGTCATGTATCTCCTTTATCCCTTCAGGAAATTCTTCTCCACAAGCAGTGATATGTTCATTTGAGGGTAGGTTTCTCAATTCCCGCACAACTCTTGGATTCAACCCATAGACAATTTGGAAATGGATTCATCTTGTACTCCTATTAACGGAGTCATTATAGGCATATTCTGCTTGGGAGATGATGGAATCCCACTTTTCACCATGTTTCTTGGTGAGGCACCTTAACAAGTTTCCAAGTGATCTATTGACCACTTATCTTTGGCCATTTGTTTGGGGATGATAAGATGAACTAAAAGATAAGTATGTGCCTAACTTCCTCCATAAAGTCCTCCAAAAATGCCCTACAAATTTGACATCTTTGTCTGACACAATGTTCAAGGGTAAACCATGTATTCTCACAACCTCATTAAAAAAAGGTTTACAACATATGTAGCATCACTTGTTCTCTTGCATAGAAATAAATATGCCATCTTGCTAAACCTGTCAACAACCACAAAACCACTGCCAAAACCTTTTTGAGTTCTTGGCAAAACCATCACAAATTCCATGCTCACACTTTCCCAAGGTCTTTAAGGAATGGGAAATGGCTAGTATAGTCATGTGTTTGTTGTTGTCCCCTTGGCCTTTTGACACACCACACATGTATCCACAAATTTTCTGACATCTGTCTACAATTTAGGCCAATGATAAAATATTTTCACCAACTCAAGATTTTTCTCTAGTTCAAAGTGTCCTCCCATGCAACCACTATGCTTCTCCTTAATTATGTTATTCCTCATTTAACATTTAGGGATACATAAGTGGCATCCTTTAAAAATAAGACCATCTTGAATCAAAGAATCAGAATACTCTAAATGATACTTTCTACCAAACTCAGTGCATACCTCGTAGATGTCTTTGAAATATTCATCTGCACCATACATACCCTTGAGGGGATCAACTCCTACACTCTCCAACTCAATTTCTAAAAATGTTAGTTCCCTCCTTCTAATAGCATTTGAAACTTTGTTTGAGACACCTTTATTGTGTTTGATTGTAAAGGTGTAGGCCTGAATGGACTCAAGCCACTTCATATGTTTATGGCTCAATTTCTCCTGACTATTTAGGAAGCTTAGTGCTTGATTATCTGTATACATAAAAAACTCTTGGGAAGAAAATATTGACTCCACTTCTTTAGTGCTTGAACTAATGCATACATATCCAAATCATAGGAAGAATATTTATTTTTATCATCATTCAACTTTTCACTAAAAAATACAATTGGTCTACCTTCCTGGTTGAGTACTGCACCTATAGCCAAATGACTTACATCACATTCAATCTGAAAGATTTTGTCAAAATCAAGTAAGGTAAGAACTAGTTGTTGGGATGCCTTTTTCTTCAACATTTCAAATGCTTCCTCCACCTCCTTGGTCCATGAAAATTTTCACTTTTGTCCACCCCTGATGGTCTCTAACATGGGAGCACAAATCTGGCTAAAATTCCTAATAAACTTCCTATAAAAGGTAGCAAGGCCATGAAAAATCCTTACATCACCAATTGTTCTAGGAGTTATCCATGTGAGAATGGCATTCACTTTATCAGCATCCATTTTCATATTTCCTCTATAAATAAAAAACCCAATGTAAGTCAGTTCTCCCTGCAAAAACACACACTTTTTCATGTTTATCATTAGTTTCTCTTCATTCAACCTTCTCAAGACCATATCCAAATGTTTTAGGTTCTCATCCTTTATCTTTCTAAACACTAGGATGTCATCTAGATATACTTGTAGTGTCATAATATTGTGACCCTATCAATTTTTGACTACATTAGGGTCCTCACGCATGCGAGATCAAATCCTCTAGCCTAATCAGATACCGGAGATTTCTCAACCATTGGAATCATCTTATCCCTTGGCCTCTGCACCACCCTGTCTGCACTTTGCTTGGAGAAAGGGGTAGGATGGGGGTGTGGTGCCACTCTCCCCCCTTGGACAGGGGCATGGCATCCTTTTCCTCCCAAAATAGGGGTGTGGCACCCCTGTCCCTACCCTATTTTGGGGCAGGACCCTTCCTAGGGTTTCATGGAAGGTTGTGCAGTGAGCGGGAAAACTCCCCCGATGTCGGTCTATGACGAAAAACAAATTCAGCAACATGTATTTAAGGGGAATTTGTCCTCTCATTTTCATAAGGTTGATAAGTTTAATAAGGGTCAATAAGGTGAAAATTGGCGATCAAGCATTCAAGAGCATTCAAGCATTCTCAAGTCTCCCTTCAAGGCTAGGTGTTGCATTTAAGTCAAGGATTCAACCATTGAAGAGGAGATTGATTCCAACATTCAATTCCACATAATTATTTCTATCAACATTTCTATCACAACCTCCCTTGAGGTGATTCATGATTCTATCTTTCATTTACAGCTACTTGCAAGTACTTTCTTTCATTACTTGGTTAATTCCAAAACTAGGGTTTGACCTAAAGGCAAACCCACAAACCCAACCCATTTTCATCTCTTTTCTATGTGTAGGTTGCAGGTGCACAACTATACTTTCAAATTTGGGCTCCATTTGCAAAGGCGGAAAAACCCTTTTCCTTTTGCGGATTTTTCAGAGGACCATGTACATTCCCACCACGGTTCGGGCAACTTTTCCTCAAATTCATAGGGCGACTTCATCTTGACATATTACTACCAGATCCAGGTGTCCAGCTTCATCCCATACTCCGATCTCAAGTTATAATCAGTTCTTTGTCACTTTTGTATTACATAATTCAATCAATTCCTTTCCATTTCAAATAAGGAAGAGGGGATCAACTTATCATTCCCATTTCATTCAAAATTCAATCTTTATCTTTGAAGGTTGAATCTAGTGAATTCTCCTCTCCTCTTCCAATGTAACTAAGTGAAAATTATTTGAAGGGAAATCCATAGTGAAACTCTCATCTCTCCTTGGAGGGAAAGGGTAGTTTTCCTTTTGATCTCATTCACATTTCACCACATTACATTTGGGTAAACCTGATGTCTTGCATGCTTTCCTTTGAACAAAATTGCATATTTTTCATTTGTAAGTTTCAAATTTCTCCAAAATTAGTGGTTAAATCATTATAAAACCTAGTTTTTCAAATTAAAATTAAACAGGTGACGAATCAATAGGTGGTGGTGTGGTCGAGTGCTCTGCTCGCCCTCTCCCGGGGAACTATTATTCCCCCCCACCCAAGAAATGCTGATGAGAAGAATACCGAAATGTCAAGTAGTCCAACAAAAGAATAGTCATGATGTTTCATCATCTAGCCAGAGTGGTTGTGAACTATGGCAATCAGCCCTAGTAGCTCTTAAAGGATGCTAGGTGGTAATCGGTAATGCCATTCATGTTGTGATTTGTAAAAATTACTTGTGGTTATCTTAGATCTAAAAATTGTTTTGTTTGTCAAATTCAATTTCCTCATTGTCTTGTTCAATTTGCAAATCAAATTTACAAAATCAAGAGGTTACTTGTTAAAACCCTAATTTTCAAAAATCATCTTGAACTTGTGCAAAACTTGGATTTCCATTTAATTTTCAGATTTCTGATTGTTCTTAGATTTGTCTTCATTCATACAATTCAAATTTTCAATTTCCCCCCTTTTTACCAAAATTCGAATTTTAAAATTAAGTGGTTAGGTCATAAAACCCTAATTTTTAAAATTAATTGGATTTTGTACAAATTTCAAATCAATTCCATCCCAATTCAGATTTCTAAACATTTTCCAAGGTGTCCCTATCAATTAGGTTTGACGTTTTTCAAATTTGCAATTCATTTCCTCTTTTTCTTCATAACCCTAATAGGGTCCTATTTTTACATTTGCGCCTTCATTTCACCCATCTAGAGGTCGTAAAATTCATCAATTTTTTGGGGTTAGCTTTGAAATCATCGTAATATTCATCCCTCAAAATTTCAAAAAAAGTTGGTCAGACCATGTGCATTCCCACCACAGTCCTCAATTTTTTTCCCAAAATTTCAGGAGACTATTATGATAGTATTTAATAGCCTAAATCCAGAAGATTGGTTGATTTGTCAATTTTTTATCCCTCTAGATTCAGAAATACCTCCAAAATTCAACATTTCAAATTTCAAGAAAATTTTTTAAATTAAGAGGTTAATTATTGTCTGCCCTGATTTTAAAATTAAGTGGCATTCCCTTGGCCCTAATTTTAAAAATTCCAATTTCCTTTCATTTTTTTTGGAAATTGTGTCATCCTCTTCTTCCAGTAATGTTCAAATTGTTTAATCATTATTTTCTTAAATTTTTTATTAACCAATTTTGTAAGCTTTGTTCCAAACTTCAAAATTCAAATTTTCCCTCTAGTGCATGAGTTTTACCACTATCAGTCCTACCTATCCTATCCCCATTAGATAGAGCATTATAATTAAGGCTTCCCAAGTTTTAATTACCAAGGATATGGAGCCTAATTTGGGTGACTTCTTTAAGGAGGATCATGATAATTCTTACCATCCTAATCATGTGCCTATTCACCCCATTGATGAATCCCATGATGAAGAAGAAGCTTTAACTAGGGTTTCTATAAATCAACTTTCCACATTGGACAATCAATTTGATAACTTTCAACAATGGATGTCCCAAGAATACCCTAATAGTGAATCTCTTGCATTAATTGAAGGCCTTAAGAACATGATTCAAAGTGATAAGAATGGAATTGATATTTTGCGTGGCATTGCACATATTGTTGATTCTAATGTCATGCCTATCAAGAGTTGTGTCGAAACCCTAGGTCATTCACAACCTTCAACACAAGTCAATCCTTCTATTGCTTTAACTACTATTATGACTAGTATTCCTACTTTTACCTCCAATATCATGGTTACATCAACTCAGCATGTCATTCCTACAACCATTATTCATGGGGGAAATCCCTCTTCTTCATTTCATCCTCCATATTTACCTATGTCTTCCATAAGTATTCTTACTATTCCTCATCCAAACAATGTGACACAAGGGGGAAATTCTTTCAACAACTTTGTTCCTCCTTAAAGTGTCCTTTTTTCCTACCAAATCATCACCTTATCATAATTTCCCACCACCTTATTCTCAGTTTGTGCCTTCTTTAAATAACATCACACCACCTTCTCAATCAACTATGTCTAACATCAATTCTTCTACCGAAATGACAATTAACAATCTTGCACAAACCGTGTCTTCCTTACAATAACAAATTGCTTCTATGAGTCAATCCAAGTTTAGTGTGCCCACCTTTGATGTTGTGAGCCCACTTTCTCTTGATATTGTTAAATTTGTGCCACCTAAACATGTTGAGATCCCTCAATTAGAACTTTTAATGGAAAAGGTGAACCCCTTATGCATGTCAAAACATTTCAAACCTTGTGTATTGATTTTGATTGTGATCAAAGATTGTTTGTAAAATTGTTTACAAGAACACTAAGAGATAAGGCTTTACAATGGTATTGCTCTTTGCCTTCTTATTCTATCACTTATTTTCAACAACTAGCAAATATTGCTTTCATCCAACAATTTCCAAACAACATTGGTCCTAAAATCACTTTGACTGATTTAATGCATTGTAAACAAGGTGTTAAAGAAAAAGTGACTGATTTCATTGGTAGATATAAGCATTTGTGTGCTCAAATTTCTTTTCATGTACCTGATAATGATATTCAAGGAATTTTCATCTCTAATTTACAAAAATATATTATGAAAAAGTTTCTTTTGTCCGAGTTTACTTCCTTTCCGCAGTTGTGTGCAACACTCCATAATTATCAACAGGCTATGAGTCAAATGGAGCAATCCACTCCTATGGCTCCGAGTGATAAGGGGGAGAGTGTTCAACAACCGTTTGTGAATTTCAAACCAACAAAAAGCTTCATCAAGTTCAATGATACAATCAACAACAACAATGTGAATGCAACAACAGGTGTGCCTTCTATTTCTAAATTTTTCCAAAGAGAAAGATAGTTTACTTGAATGAATCTTTACATAGTATTGTGTCTCGGTTGTTGCACAGAAATGTTATCAAACTTCCCCCTATAAAACAAATTGATCCTTCTAAACTTTCATCCCCTTATTTTGATAACAATTCCTTCTATAAATTTCATAATCAACCTGGTCATGATACTAAGAATGTTTCGCATTGAAAAATAGGATTCAAGATTTGATTGATAATAATACTATATCTGTGATAGGTGTGAATGATAAAGGGAATAAATCAGTAGCTCCTCCTAATCAAAATCTTAATATTTTAACTAATCCCTTACCTTCTCATACCTCTAAGATTGTTGAGATTGTGCCTAATTCCTTCTCTTCTGAAGAATTCACCTCTATGGTTCCAAACTTGGTTAATATGGTAGAAACACAAGATATGCCTAAGGATCCTTGTATTACATTTGACCCTAGTGAGACCATTAAAGAACCCAATGGCCCTTTATACATAGTTGTGAATGTTTAGGATATTTCTTTCCTTGGTGCCCTTATTGATCCCTCTTGCATGGTTAATGTCATAATTGAAGAGTATCTTTTCACTTTACGATTGCATAAACCAATATATGATGCTTCTAATGTGGTTGTGAAGTCATTTGATGGATTCTCTTGTCCTACCATTAGCTCTATCACTCTTCATGTTGAAGTTCATACTAAATCCATGGATGTTGACTTTGTTATCATACCTTATTTTGAGCAATTTCATTTGAAGTTGGGCTATCCTTGGCTATCTTCCATGAAGGCTATTGCTTCTCCAATACACGTGTTTGAAATTCCTCACAATGGAGAAATCATAATTGTGAACCATATCTTATTTCGTCCATCTGAAAGAAGCCCTGGTGTTCCTATTGATTTCTTTTGGCCTAAGCAATTTCAATCTATTCCATCAAGGAGCGATGCTCTTTTTCAATCTTATCAAAAATGGAAGAAAGATATGATCATATCCTTAAGTCAATCTAGATCTCCAACACTTGACATTCCTATTATTCTTCAAGATGAGGTTCTTCCCCTCATGAATAGAACTAATCTCCCTCCTAAGGAAGATCATCGACCTATCCCTATGGATGTGACTTTACCTTCTCTTAAGGAGAACAAAAATATTCCTCCTAAGGTTAGACCTATACCTCCTCCTCATGATGGACCTGGTCTCCTTCCTACACCTAATATTCCTCCTTTCTATAGCACAGTTCCACCTCCTTCCTATTATCAAGAGAAGAGGCATGCTTCTCCTCTTCTTGAACCTAAAAGACCTAAACCTAAACCTTCAACTATCAAGGAGCGAAACATTCCTACTTTTTCAAGTGTTCCTCTTCCTTCTTAACCTTCCACTAAGACTCGACAGAATCATTGTTTGAGAGAATGTTGATGAAGATTCTGTGTTTGAGTTCGTGAAGCTATCCCTCAAAATACTCAATCTCCTTAGACTCTGACAGTCGATATGATTCCCTTTACTCCCAAGCAAGATGTTAAACCTACATCTCCAAATCATAAGTGGCACAAAACATGTGATGGTTTTACTCCTATTCATTTCCTTTCTCCTCTTTCTCTAAACTTTGATGAAGAAATGGGTGAAATGTTATCATAATGGAAATACAACTCCTAATGCTTCTGATAGTGAGTATGACTATGTTGATGTGGACAAGCATTTATCAGATGAATTTTCATAAACCTTAATCCTAGCTCCTAGAATTGAACAAAGTGACTTACAACATGAGTATAGTCCTTTTTTGGATCTTGTGATAGCTTCATTTGTTGTTCTCGATGTCACTCCTCTGGCGTGTTGCTCACCTTCCTGAAATAGTGATCGGCAAGATCGGGAGGTAGATGTCATGCTATATTAGCAATATTAGCATTGTAGATCTCTTTTTTTCCTTGCTTGCTCTTTTGTGACCATTCTTCTATGTGTATCCATTTTCTTCTATTGTTCCCTTAATGTCTAGTTGGGGACGATGCAAAGCATTGAGATCTTTTCTTGGTCTCTTTCATGTTGACTCAAAAGACTTCCTCTCTTCCCTTTCTTCCAAGGTAGTGTCCTTCTTTGGGGAATGATGATTATTATATGCATATACATACATGATATACATGAGTTATCATACATCATACTGACCCCAAGGAAAGCGATGTGAGATTCTGTGAGAAGTGAGAATCAAGCCAAGATTTGCTGTTGGTTGTAGATCACATGCAACTCCTCACACAATGGATGATCGAAGATCAAAATAGCTGAATGAAGCTAATTTCAATATGAGAGAGAAATAGAGACAAAGAAGAGAATTTGGAGAAGACTCTCACCGAGCTATCACTCCACTAACTTGACTAGTGAAGGTGAGAGTATAGTGCTTATTATATAAAAAAAATATAAGCATATACATCCAAGGGGTGCATTAACTCATATTCCCCATAAAAAGTGGGAGGTTTTACCTTCTTGGTAAGTGCCAAAACATGTGGCATAACCTCCTTACATGAAGACAAAAAAGGAGTTGAGAAAGTTGGCACATAAGGCCAAAAGAGGGTGTGAAACCCAACTACCCCATAACCCACTTAGGAAATGACAAAATACTGGTTATGAGAGGTGGCACAACAAGCCAAAAGAGGGTGTGTAACTCAACTACCCATGTGAGGTGGAGAGTTACACATGTAGCTGAAGTATTTCACCATGTGTCCTCATATAAACCACTCCTATTAACCTAAGAAAGCTTAAATAATATATGTGTAGGAAAAATAAATACCCCCTAACATAAGGAAAATAAAAAACCTACACTAACAAGTGACACTACCTCATGTTTTGTGTTCATTATCCTTGGGTTTATTCCTTGATTGGGGAATAAATCCTTGCAATAACGTGATCCCTTCTTCTCTCTCTCTCTTGGGTGTATCCTACCTTAAAGAAATTGCTCCTGATAAGGCACGTGCAATCTCTTTAACATGGGGGTATACACTCTACTCATATTTCCCTTTTTGATACTTAGAAATACTTAGTGAACTATGTTTTGCTTTATAATCTTTGGTATTCTTTCTTTCATGACTCGTAGTGAAGGGAACTTTGCTACTTGCATTCATGGTTCTCCCCTTCTTTATCTTCCCTTTTACTTTGTCAATCAAAGTCATAAGATCCTAAGTCCACTAGGAGCTTGGTGCATCTTGCCTCCTTGACATGGTAAAATTCTTTCAAAATTGTTTCCTTGTACTTTACCGACAGTATTGGCATACGATCATAGTCCCACTAAAGTGGGGGCTAAATGTAGTGTCATAAAATTGCGACCATAGAAATTTTAAACTATATTAGGGTCCTCATGCATGCAAGATCAAATCCTCTAGCCTGATTGGAGACCGGAGATTTCTCAACCATCAGAATCATCTTCTCCCTTGGCCTTCTCACCACTCTCTCTGCACTATGCCCTAGAGAAAGGGGTAGGACAAGGATGTGGTGCCACTGTCCCCCCTTGGATAGGGATGTGGAACCCTTTTCCTCCTAGTAAAAGGGCATGGCACCCTTCTTACTACCCTATTTTAGGGTAGGACCCTTCCTAGGATTGCATAGAAGGTTGTGCAGTGAGCGGGAAAACTCCCCCGATGTTGGCCTATGACAAAAATCAAATTCACCAACATGTATTTAAGGGGAATTTGTCCTCTCATTTTTTGGCATTATGGATGAATTGATTATGTGTGGTATTGATGTTTTATCATTGATGTCAACACTATTTGTTACCGGCAGACAGTTTTACACTAGCTGATATGGATGGTTACCGGTAGATAGGTTACTAGTATAAGATCTAGTGTTACCGGCAGGAGAGATTATCTATTGGACACTTCCATCATGTTTGGATCGATGAAGTATATTAGATTTCATGAGTTATATTCTCCATGAGCATGTTTTGGTTAGTTGATATTGGCTTGGTAATTGGATGTTATCATATACTCTGGTAAACCCTTACCGGCACTGGTTTATAGCTTTACCGGCAGAACTTTCATTAAGGAATCATGGCGAGATATACAATTGGTATTGGTGCAACTTCTTCAAGGATTTCAGGATGCTAAAGATGTTCATTGATCATGTTTCAACTTATTGAAGACATTTCTTTGGCATGGTGGACCCAGAATAGGTCTAGTACCTATCTAGGTTACGGACCAATATTATGCTAGCATGTACTCTACATGTTACCTAGATGATTCGAGATGTTTTTATTGTTTTGGTCTTAAGCCAACATGGCATATCATTGTAATAAGGAATTATGTAATGATTTTATTGTAATATCTTTAGGTGGCTGACCTAATTGGTTTAGGCCTTAGGGTTTGTATAAATAAGAGTTACAAACTCTTTATAAAGTATCATGGTTATTGGAATGGTCATGGTCAAGGAATATAATGTGTGAATATTGTTATATCATTCAGGAAGAGGAGTTGATCAATCATTGGTGATCGGATTGGTTTCAGAAGAGGATTTAGTCCTCTGACATTGAGCTTAACTAGGACTGCAATCAGACATAGTAGATGTTATTTCCAGCAGTTCACTCTATTGGATTGCTGAACATTTTATCTTGAGAAGTTTTTAGCTTCTTTGTATTTAGTGAGACTCTTTTGTAATGAGTAGTACACTCTAGGCAGTGTGCCTTCCTGCAAGTGTAGGCCCCTCATTGTAACACATACTTTCTATAGAAGTATCATCTAACTATGGGTAGGCTTCCCACCATGGTTTTTACCTTTCTGGGTTTTCCACATACAAATCATGGTGTCATGTGGTATGGTTACTTTGCATTGATTATCGGCTTAATTGTTAAGTTATATTGTTTACTGATATATGTTTCTACTGGCATTTGTTTCTGCTTTACTAGTACTTGATTGGTTTAAGGTTGTATTGTGGATTAAAAGTTATAATCTGTTAACAACTCATTCACCCCCTGCCCCCTCTCAGTTGTTCACTGGTTATCCTAACAATTGGTATCAGAGCTTTGGTCATCTTTTGCAAAAGCTTAACTGCTTGAGGTAGATCCTATGGCAGCTATTTTTAGAAGAGAAATCCCTAAGCTTGATGAAACAAATTATGGGATATGGAAAATTTGAATGGAGACTCATCTTAGATGTCTTGGAAAGGATATTTGGGAGATCACTGAGAAAGGATACACACCTTATGATCTGGCATCCGGCAATCATGCTCCTACAGACCTGGATAAGAATATTGAAAATGATTGCAGAGCTAGAGAAGCCCTCTTGTGTGCACTTATTGATCAACAGATCATGGGATTGATTGACAAATCATTGGCTAAGGTTATATGGGAAAAATTACAAACTCTGAATGAAGGTGACCCTACTGTCAAAATTGATAAACTTGATGGTTACCGGGTAAGGTATGAAAACTTGAAAATGGAAGAAAAAGAAAGAATTGATGTGTTTATGAAAAGAGTAAATGAGATTTTTATGGGAATTCAATGTTGTGGAGGAGTTATAAGTGAAGATGAAATAGTTTCCAAAGTCTTGAGAGCCCTTCCACCAACTTACAAGATGAAGGCAACTACAATTAATGAGCTAAGAACAATGGCAAACACTTCAGTAAACAAAGACATTCTAATTGGGAAATTATCTGCTTTTGAGCATGAAGAATTTGGATCTTCTGGAGTTGTAAAGTTTGGACCTTCTTTTCATGCATCATCATCAACATCTACCAGCAAAAGTGATTGGAGAGTCCTATATACAAAATAATTGGAAGACATGAGGAAAGAAGATGAAGATCTTGAACAACTTGAAGTCTTATTCACTAAAAGAATACCTAAAGGTCCAACTGGAAGTAAGTATGAAGGAAATGAACCTTTTAAATGTTTTGCATGTAATAAGATTGGTCATTTTGCATCTAGATGTCCTTAAAGGAATGCAAGGTTTGAGGAAAGAGTTAAGAAAAATTTTAAGCCTAACCCGAACAGATATAGATTCAAGAAAAAAAAACATTGCTACATAGAAGATGAGGAAGGAGTAACTAATGACTCTGGAGATGAACCGGTAGAAGACTCAGCTAGTGGATTTGGAAATGGAAAGGAATTGGTGTTCTATGCTTTGAAGGAAGATGAACCAGTACCGGCTATCAAAAATGAAGAGAAGGCCCCGGCAGCAAAAGTTGAAGATAAGGATGAATGGTTAATTGATAGTGGATGCTCACATCATATGACTGGAGATAAAGGGAAATTTCTGTCCCTTCAAGAATATAATGGTGGCCAAGTCAGATTTGGAGATGACAAGACATGTATGATAGGTAAAGGTAATATTTCTTTGGATGACAAGCATAACACTGATAATGTCTATTATGTAGAAGGTTTAAGGCATAATCTTTTGAGTGTTGGTCAATTTGTTGATAAGGGTTTTCAACTTCAGTTTAAGGATAGAAAATGCAAAATCATTAACAATACCAGTTTGGAGATTGCAACCAGTATTCAAATAGGAAGTAACATCTTTCACTTGAACACTGGTAGTAAGACATGTTTGATTGCTCATATTGATGAAAGTTGGCTATGGTATAAGAGGTTGTGTCATGTTAATTTTGATTGTATTGTTAAGATCAATTCAAACAAGGCAGTCAGAGATATCCCTTAGATTATGAAGCCTCATAATCCGATATGTAAGGAATGTCAATTGAGTAAGAAAGTTAGAAGTTATTTTAAAAGAATACATGACAAATCTAATGATGTACTTGATTTGATTCACATTGACTTATGTGGTCCAACAAGGACTAGAAGCTTTCAAGGTGATAGGTATTTCATGTTGATTATTGATGACTATTCTAGAATGATGTGGGTGACTTTTTTGAGGGAAAAGTCTGAAGATTTTGAGAAATTCAAGATCTTTAAAGTGAAGGTTGAAACAGAAACTGGATTGAAAATTAAATGTCTAAGATCTTATCATGGCGGTGAGTTCACTTCTCATGAATTGAATAGTTATTGTGAGACAAATGGAATCAGGAGACATATATCTACACCTAGGACTCCTCAGTAAAATGGAGTAGTTGAAAGAGAGAATAGAACTATTTTAGATGCAACTATATCTATGATGATGGAAGCCAAATTGCCTCATATCTACTAGAGAGAAGCAATGAGTACTGCAGTCTACACATTGAACAGAGTTCACATCAAAGGTGAAACTGGTAAGACCCCTTATGAACTATGGTTTGGACATACACCTACTATTAAGTATTTCAAAAAATTTGGAAGTAAATGTTATATCAAAAGAGATGATTCAATTGGAAAGTTTTATCCTAGATGTGATGAAGGGATATTTCTTGGTTATTCAATTCAGAGAAAATCATATAGATGTTATAACAAAAGATTGCAGAAAATTGTGGAAAGTGCTAATGTGAAAGTGGGTGAATAGTATAGGAATCATTCTATATCATATGATAGGGAACCAGTAGTGGAAATGATTATAAGTGAACCATCAATGCCTCAACCAATACAAGAAGCTGAAATAGTTACACCGACATAGTCTGAACATTCAACTGTGAGTGATGATCAGAGTGGTGAACCTGAAGTTCAAAAGACTCCAAGGTACCTAAGATTAAATCATTTTGAAGATCAAATCATTGGAGATAGGAACAAGGGAGTAATGACAAGAATAAAACTGGCAAATGAAGAGGTATGTCTTATTTCTCAAGTTGAACCGGCAACTGTTATTGAAGCTTGTAAGGATGAACATTGGTTAAAGGCTATGGAAGATGAATTAGATCAAATAGAGAAGAATGAAACTTGGTCTTTAGTTTATTGGCCTAAAAATAAGAATGTTATGGGAACTAAATGGGTTTTTAGAAATAAACTGAATGAGGATGGTCAAGTTATAAGGAACGGGGCTAGATTGGTATGTAAAGGATATTGTCAAATGGAAGGAATTGATTATGGTGAGACATTTACACCTGTAGCTATAATTGAAGTTGTTAGACTATTTCTTGCCTATGCAGCTTATAAGAACTATAAGGTTTATCAAATGGATGTCAAATGTTCATATTTGAATGGTGAGCTTGAGGAAGAAGTTTGCATTGAGCAACCTGATGGATTTTCACTGACAAATGACAAAGACATGGTTTGTAGATTGAAGAAAGCTTTATATGGTTTGAAACAAGCTCCTAGAGATTGGTATGCAAGGTTGGATAAATATCTTTTGAAGTTTGGTTTTACTAAAGGCAGTGCTGATAGTAATCTAAATTATAAGATCACTAACAATGATATTATGATTATTGAATTTTTTGTTGATGATATCATTTTTGGAGGAGAAGATAAACTATGCATGGAATTTGCTAACAACATGAAAAATGAATTTGAAATGTCCATGATTGGTGAGATGAAATTCTTTGTAGGTTTGTAGATTACTCAAACTAACAAAGGCATTTTTATTTATCAAACTAAGTATCTGAGGGAATTGTTGAAAAAGTTTGGTATGGAGAATTCCAAACCGGTAAGTACTCATATGGCTACAAGTGATAAATTATCTATCAAGGATACTTATTCACCGATAAATCTGACAAGGTATAAATCTATGATTGGTGGTCTATTTTATCTAACTCAGACTAGACCTGACATTATGAATGTAGTAAGTAATGTTTCAAGATATCAAAGTAATCCTAAAGAAAATCATGAATGTGCAGTAAAGAGGATATTCCGGTATTTCCAAGGAACAACAGAATATGGTTTATGGTATTCTAGAAATGATGGTTTCACTTTATGTGCATATACTGACTCAGATTGGGCAGGTGACACTGATGATATGAAGAGCACTTCTGGTGGATCTTTCTTTCTTGGAAAGAAACTATTTTCATGGATATGAAAAAATCATTCATGCATTTCTTTATCTACTGCAAAAGCCGAGTATGTTGCAGTGGCAACTAATTGCACTCAAGTTTTGTGGATGAAGCAAATGTTGAAAGATATCAGGATAAATTACAGTGAACCGATAGTATCTATTATGATAACTCTGTAGCTATTGACATGTCCAAGAATCTAGTATTTCACTCTAAGACTAAGCATATTTCAATAGAGTATATCTTTCTGAAGGATAAGGTAGAAGAAAATAAAGTAAAATTGGTTTATGTGAACACTAAAGAATATACTGCAAACATATTCACTAAACTGTTGTCTAAGGAATCATTTGAATACTTGAGAGATAGGTTAGGGGTTTCAGCCCCTCCGATAGAGACTTGATTGATGAAGTTTATCATTAGTCCGGTATGTATTATCTAAAACATTATTCATTTCAGCACTGATGAGTGGTGCTACTACTGAAGGGGAGTAGTCAGCTTTGAGATTCGGAGGTTTATATCATTTCTTTGATATTTTTGTTAGATTTCTAGCATTGATGTCAAAGGGGGAGTGATAGTAATGTGAAACCATTTCTAATCCTTACAAATATATCATTCACAGGGGGAGAGCTATTGATTTTGGTTATCTTCCATAGGGGGAGACTTGTTTGGCATTTCTTGGTACTTAGATGTTTTTCACATCTAGTGTTGCCATCAATGCCAAAGGGGGAGTTTGTTGGCATTATGGATGAATTGATTATGTGTGGCATTGATGTTTTGTCATTGATGTCAACACTAGTTGTTACTAGTAGACATTTTTACACTGGCTGATATGGATGATTACCAACAAACAGGTTACCGGTATAAGATCTAGTGTTACCGGCAAGAGAGATTATATGTTGGACACTTCTGACATGTTTGGATCAATGAAGTATATTGGATTTCATGAGTTATATGATCCATGAGCATGTTTTGGTCAGTTGGTATTGGCTTGGTAATTGGATGTTATCATACACTCTGGTAAACCCTTACCGGCACTAGTTTATAGCTTTATCGGTAGAACTTTCATTAACGAATCATGGTAGGATGCACAATTGGTGATGGTGTAGCTTCTTTGAGGATTTCAGGATTATGAAGATGTTCATTGATCATGTTTCAATTGCTTGAAGACATTGCTTTGGCATGGTGGAACCAGAATAGGTCTGGTACCTATCTAGGTTATGGACCGATATCATGCTAGCCTATACTCTACACGTTACCTGGATGACTCGAGATGTTTTTTATTGTTTTGGTCTTGAGCCGACATGGCATGTCATTTTAATAAGGAATTATGTAATGATTTTATTGTAATATCTTTAGGTGGCCGACCTAATTGGTTTAGGCCTTAGAGTTTGTATAAATAAGAGGTACAAACTCTTTGTAAAGTATCATGGTTATTGGAATGGTCATGGTCAAGGAATGTAATGTGCGAATATTGTAATATCATTCAGGAAAAGGAGTTGATCAATCATTGGTGATCGGATTGGTTTCAGAAGAGGATTTAGTCCTCCGACATTGAGCTTAACCGGGACTGTAATCAGCATAGTAGATGCTATTTCCAGTAGTTCACTCTATTGAATTGTTGTCTATTTATCTTGAGAAGGTTGTAGCCTCTCTGTAGTCAATGAGACTCTTTTTTAATGAGCAGTACGCTCTAGGCAGTGTGCCTTCTTGCAAGTGTAGGCCCCTCATTGTAACACATACTTTCTGCAAAAGTATCATCTGACTGTGGGTAGGCTTCCCACCATGGTTTTTCCCTTTCCAATTTTTCCATGTAAAAATCATGGTGTCATGTGGTATGGTTGCTTTGCATTGATTATCTACTTAATTGTTAAGTTATATTGTTTACCAATATCTGTTTCTACTGGCATCTGTTTGTGCTTTACCGATACTTGATTAGTTTAAGGTTGTATTGTGGATTAAAATTTATAATCTGTTAACAACTGATTCCCCCCCCCCTCTCAGTTGTTCACCAGTTATCCTAACATCATTTTCATAAGGTTGATAAGTTGGATAAGGGTCAATAAGGTGAAAATTGGCAATCAAGCATTCAAGAGAATTCAAGAATTCTTTTCCAACATTAAGCATTCTCAAGTCTCCCTTCAAGACTAGGTGTTGCATTCAATTCAAGGATTCAACCATTAAAGAGGAGATTGATTCCAATATTCAATTCCACACAAGCATTTCTATCAACATTTCTATCACAACCTCCCTTGAGGTGATTTACAATTCAATCTTTCATTTATAGCTACTTGCAAGTACTTTCTTTCATTACTTGGTTAATTCCAAAACTTGGATTTGACCTAAAGGCGAACCCCCAATCCCAACCCATTTTCCTCTCTTTTCTATGTGTAGGTTGTAGGTGTGCAGTTGTACTTTCAAATTCAGGCTCCATTTGCAGAGGCAGAAAAACCCTTTTCATTTTGTGGATTTTTCAGAGGACCGTGTACATTCCTACCATGATCTAGGCAACTTTTCCTCAAATTCGTAGAGCGACTTTGTCTCGACATATTACTTCTAGATCAAGGTGTATAGCTTCATCCAATACTCCAATATCAAGTTATAATTAGTTCTTTGTCACTTTTGTACTACATAATTCAATCAATTCCTTTCCTTTTGAAATAAGGAAGAGGGGATCAACTTACCATTCCCATTTCATTCAAAATTAAATCTTCATCTTTGAAGGTTGAATCTAGTAAATTCTCCTCTCCTCTACCAATGTAACTAGGTGAAAAGTGTTTGAAGGGAAATCTGTAGTGAAACTCTCATCTCCCCTTGGAGGGAAAGGGTAGTTTTCCTTTTGATCTCTCATTCACATTTTACCACATAACAATACTATGACAAACTTACTAATGAACTCCTTCAACATCTCATTCATGAGTTTCATGAAAGTGCTAGGGGAATATGACAACCCAAATGGAATCACCCTCCATTCATACAATCCTTCATTTATTTTAAAAGCATTTTTCCACTCATCACCTGCTCTAATCCTTATTTGGTGATAACCACTTTTTAAATCAATCTTGGAACAATATCTTGCACCTCCTAAACAATAAAACAAATCTCCTATTCTAGGCATAAGGAATCTATACATGATGGTTATCTTGTTAATAGCCTAGGAATTAGTACATAATCTCCATGTTCCCTCCTTCTTTGGTGCTAAGATAGTTGGGACTGCACAAGAGCTCAAGCTCTTCCCTATCAAACCTTTATCAAGCAACTCTTGGATCTACCTTTCAACTTCCTCATTTTATTGGGGAGTCATTTTGTAGGGTAGCTTGTTTAGTAATGTGGCACCGGGAATGAAGTCAATGCAATGGCTTATCTCCCGTATTGGTGGTATGGTCCTTGGCAACTCTTCTGCAACTACATCCTTGTATTTTCTCAACATTTCCTTCACCTCTTCAGGGACTGTCACCTTTTTCTTTTCTACCTTGTCATCTACAGTGGGCTTTTCTTCTTGCCTTGGCACTGACATCATTGCAAAAGAAGGTGTTCCTTCTTCCTTGATTTCCTTGAGGAACTCTTTTCCTTCCATGATCATGATCTTGGCCTCCTTCTTCTTATGATCCTCACTATTATCAGGCAAGGGTATCAATTCAATCACCTTTTTATCTTTGGTGATGGATTAGGTGTTCTTGTGTCCATCATGATAGGCATTGAGGCCATATTGTCGTGGCCTCCCAAAAAGAAGATGACAAGCATCCATCTCAACAATATCAAACATTTTTTTGTCTGTGTATGCTCCTATCTAAAATTCAACCCATGATTTCTCCTCTACCAGGGTTTGTTTTCCTTTGGTAAGCCAAGAAACTTTATATGGAAATGGATGAGGAATTCTTCTCAATTTCAGTTTCTCTATCATTTCTCAGGATACTAAATTTTCAGTTGAACCTGAATCTTGTATAACCTTACATACCTTACCTCTTGCTTTGCATGTGGTCTAGAAGAGTGTCTTCCTTTATGGTGGTTCAGTATTGCTTGTTACCTTCAACAATATCCTCCTTCTCATCAAGGCTTCTCCTCTCTCTCAAAGTCCATAGGAATCAAGTGAATTGACACTCTGACAATCAGTGTCTTGAACCAAATGTGCTATGCTCTCTCCTTGGGAGCTTGATCCGATCTTCTCAGGGCACTTGGCTGCAGTATGACCTACTTGATTACAGTTGTAGCATCTTAAAGGCTGTGAGCTTCTTCCACCAAATATACATCTATGATTGAGTCTTCTTCCTCTAAGACCCCCCCTTGTGTTACCATCTCCATGTTGGCTTTCTTGATTAGCCTCTCCTTGTGGCCTGGGACTCTTTCCTCTACAATTCATATGGCCTCTTCCTCTGAAGTTTTTGCCCCCTCTACCTCTGTTATTTTGATCGTTCTTTCTCTTTAGCTTCTTCTCTACCCTTAGTGCTAGTTTAAAGCACTTGTTTACTGTCTCAAGTGCTAGTATGTTGATCTCATCTTGGATACTATATTTCAATCCACTAAGATATCTTACCACTTTCTTTGATTCCTCCTCATGGTGTTTGGTCCTTAGACTCAATCTATGGAAATCCTTGGTATATGTACTCACATCAAGGTCTAACCTTGTAACTTCTTGTAGACTTGGACTTCATAGTCCACTGGGATGAATTGTGCCTTCACTTTTTCCAACATTCTATCCCATGAGGTTATCATACCTCTACCTTCCTTCACCCTCTCACCTTGGAGTTAATTCCACCAAGTGAGTGCTACTCCTTTAATCTTGAATTAGAAAATATAACCTTCTTATTCTCAAGGGTCTCCTTGCATACAAAATGGTTGTTCAATGCCTCAATCCAATCCATCACTTCTTCTGCATCCATTTTCCCACTAAACATAGGGATGTCCTCTCTACTTGATGAGGACTCTTTGCCAATGGACTTTAGGACCTCAAAAAATTCTCTTTGATCTACAGGTAACTTAGCCTCTTGCCTTGGGGTTTCTTCTTCTCCCCCCAGTTCTTCTTCTCCATCAAAGTCACATTCACCCTCCTTTCCTTTTCCCTTGGCCTTCTCTAACTCCCTCACTTTGTTTTCAAACATCTCCTGAAACAACTTCTTGATGGCATCTTGAGACATACTCTTAGGAGGCATGTTTCTAGCATGTCCCTCATTTCCTTCCATGGACCTACACCAAAAATCACTTTCCCCAAGTGATCCAACTCACTCTGATACCAATATGATGTAGAGCAAGGCAACAAACTAGGTGATAACCTTTTCTCACCCACAACTACTGTGTCCAAACCAAGTTGTTGTTTTTTTCCAAGCTATCAAACAATATACCTACCAATTTCTCAACTCACACAACAATTTGTGTGACAGATCCATAAAGGATTAGCATCTTCTAGTACCGGTGTGATGGAAACACTCAACCCTTGTGTGAATGGTAGATAATCTTCTGGTACCAGTGGGATGGAAACCTATTGTATTTTGTCTATTGGTGGTCCAACCAACTCAAAACATCCATTAGATATGGCCATCAAATGTGCTAGGGGGTACTTGTCTCACAATTGTCCTATTTGTCTAATAACCCTATCAGTTGACTAGTAGCCCTACCAGTTGAGTTCTCCACACACAACTTAATAAAATTCCAAAAGAAAAGGAAAAATAAGGGAGGATTCAGATACCCTATATCAAGTTACACAATTACCCAAATTCTTGGACTCTAACCCCATTTTTGAAAGGCATATACCCTTATTGTCCTTCCAAGCCTAATTAAGCCAATTAGGCCTAATTTACAAAGCAAGTACCCCTTGTATTATTCCCCCAACTAAACCAACACTTCTAAAAGGTGGGGTAAGGTTTCAAACCACTAAATCTAAGGTTTTAGGACTTTCCCCATCTCCTTTGCCTACTGCAAGTGATTTCCACTTCTTTAGTTCAAGCAGTCACATAGAGATGCCCGCCTAGGGTCAATTCAATCTCTTCACGATTGGAGCCTCCTTACAAATTAAAAAAACAATATTATGGTACAATGGCCCCTCTAACATTTTCCCACAGGTTGTTTGGTCCTCTAGTGAAAATGTCAGATTAAGGGCATCTTTTTAGTGAAACCCTAGGTGGTAGCAGGGTTTGTGACCAGTCCGGATAGGTTTTGATGGATCTCTACAACCTAATTATTTAAAGACCTAAAACTTGATTCAAATGAAAGGTAAGAGACTTACCTAACTCATCCAATTGGTTTCAAGCATCCACCAATCCGTATAGGTCATAAATAAACATCAAACACGCAGAATTTCAGAAAACTCTAAGTATGTTGTATTGCTCCAAAACTCCAAAACATCACCAACTTCAATAACTTCAACAAAAACAACCTTGTAATTGATCCAAGTGGGCCTAATATATCCTCCTTAATGTTTTTCAACCACTTTTCAAACTTTGGAACCGTTGGAGGATTAGTTACCCCTTTTTATAATATTTTGCAATGACAACAAAAGTTGTCAACTTGCAACTTTCAAATTTGGTGACTCCAAGATGTATTCGGCCTATTCCAAGGATTGGTCTAATGTTTTTAAGACCAATATTCATTTCTTGACTTATGCCTAGACTCCTACTAACCCACATGGTCATTTGTCCATGGTGGCTTACAAAATGCAACTATGACAATGCCTTACATCAATTGGGTCTTATTGACTCACAAACATATCAGCCTACTACATATGAACATTATCACCTCATGGGTGATATTATACTCTTTAGGATTCATTTGTGTCTTTGGGTGCTCCTACACCAGCCATAAAGGATGATATGTTCTCATCTTCTCCCATCTTCAGCATCTTGTACTTACTTTGAAACTCTACAATTTAGCAACTTTGACATGTTTATCTCCATACAAAGTCTCTAACTTTTCCTAGATCTCATGTGAAGTTTGCAATCCCATCACATTAGTCATCTCTAAATCGGTTAGGTCACTCAACAATGCTTCTTTAGCTCTAATGTTATGTCCAGCATCCTTGATCTCACTTGCAGTAACCAGCTCATTCTAAAGGAGATTGTAGGTATTCTTTGTAATCTTCCAATAATCATCTCCAAGACACTTCAAATGACACTTCATCTGGTCCTTCCATACAATGTAATTGCTTCCATCAAATCTTGGACTCTCTTTCTTGAAAACATAGGTTTCCATCCTAGATCTCCTCAAGAGGTGAAGCTTCTTCTGGAGGATCTAGCTCTGATACCAATTGCTAGCAAGAACAATGGAGGAAAACTAATAGGGGGGGTGAACCAGTTTTCACCGGATTAAACAAATTAAGCATAATTTTAGATCTGACAATTGTAGTAAGAATAAAGATAAACACAATAACACCAACACACACAATGCCAAGATTTTGATGTGGAAAACCCGGTTAAGGGAAAAACCACAGTGGGAACCTACCCACAATAAGATGATACTCTATAGTAGTATGTTTAAATATTACAATGGGGAATGCACATGCATTTAGGCACACTACCTAGACATCATTATTGAAAATATAATAACCTAGAAGGATACAACCCTCAGGGAAGGTTCACTACCTTAAAAGAACATTCAAACAACAATCTGGTTTACATGAACTGAAATAATGGCATCTCCAAATGCCTGATGATAGTTTCAATTAAGCACATTTGTCTACCCTGCAACACTCTATGCTCAACACTTCACATAGAAAAATGAATTTGCTTATTTGCACATACACCACTCTCTGATAATGTAGACACAACCTCTAACACCCACTGATATCCAAATTACATGAATATAACACCTATTTATTAAAATCGTCAACCTTGACTACAAGGTTAGCTCAACCCTTAAGACCTAATTACAAACTTACATCACATGATATATAGATCAACCACCGGACCAATAAAATTTCAATGACATAGCATGGACCCAAATCAAATCCTTGAACATGCAACACCACCAGAAATTTCTCCAAGACCATCTACAACACGCTACACCACCGAAAATATCGCATAACACAAAGAACATCACCAGACCCATAAGATCCACAATAATGTGCACAATGATTAGTGCAGACTAGAAAAATAAATAGGACACGATTAAGAAACACAAACAAGCATGTTAGAACCATCTGTAATAGCTTCACCAACACCACTTAATCAAATCTTCATCGATCAATACATTGATACTCAAGAACACTCAAGCAGCAGCAACTGAGATTAGAAAGATAACTTGTGGAGAACCAAATCATAAACCATTTGAACTAAAGATACACATGAACATTTTAAACACTCTCTCAAAACCACAACTCAAGATATAATCATTCCGGAGCACAACGTATCAAACACTACAACACTGAAAACTAAAAAACCAATCCTCATATCAGAATCCATAACTTGACAAAATCACCACAAAGAGTCATGAGAGTGACACTGAATCAAGTATCTCTAGTTGGTTCAGCATATCAAATAGATAAACCAGCCATATCAACTCTCTACAATCACCAGAACACCAAAACATGGGAATATGTCGACATCAATGACAACAACATATCCTAGTAGCAGCAATATCCAACATGTGGAATGGTGGGTTTAGATTTCCTTTCAATATTCCTTTTGGTTTCAAGGTAGGAGATCAAGTATGATGCAAGTTTGAAGAAGCGCTAGCCTAGCATCTCTATGTGACAGGCTTAGAAAATAGTGAGAAAGTGAAGTAATGTGTGAACCTATTGCAAACTAGCAAGTTTGGGCACCCAAAACTAGTTGATTTGGTGGTTTGGTGATGTATGACACATGTTATAACCATTAGTTGATGATTTGTATTCATTTGACAGGTAGTTGCTTTGTAAAATAGGTGTAATTGTGATCTGTCAAACCTGCAACAGTCTGAATTTGACCCTAATGTCTCAAAGTAACCTATAGGGGTTTTTACATATGTTGTATATCTCTAAAAAGGGTATCTTAAAATGTTTTTGGTTTGTGACCATGGTCAAGGGTTGGGAAGATAAAGTCAAATAACAATTCAGGGAGGCCTAGTAGGCCTAGAAGCCTTGTGTGAAGGAGGTAACCTTGTTGGTGGTTTCTAATTAATTCCAAGTGTTAGGATAGGGTTTTTTATGATATTTGATTCTCATAATGCTCAAAATACATTAAGTTCCTTGTGTGTGTTGGTGGATCCTCATATTGACCTGTGTGGCATAGTTGTTGTTGGTTCCCAAACCAACAGTCCTTGAGTTCTAGAGGGATTGCCACTAAGTCATCGACAAAATTGGGGAAGGATTTGCCCAATTGAACAAGATTCAGTCACAAGACTAAGATCTCATGCACTTTTGACTCTACGAGACCAAGGTGGGTGAATCTATGCAATGTCAAAACAAATAACAGCTTCAAAATACTCAGGGCATTACATTTACAACATATCATCCCAATGAAAATGTACTAAGGAAGATGGTTTAACTCCTATTTATGGCTTTAACCTTAGTTTCTAAGCATCTATGCAATTCATTGAGGAGGAGGTTTCTACACTAATTCTACTCCTAATGCAAAAAGGAAAGAAGAAAATAAAAGAGATTTTAAATATAAAAAGATTCTAAAAAATTGAAAAACAACTTCATGATCAGTGCCTTGTATGGGCAGTAGAGTCTACTCTCAGTATGCAACCTTACACCTTAGTACCTTGAATTGTAACAACATAAATATTAGCATTAATGCATGATATTAACACTCATTAGCTTGGTTCTTCCTACAATCATACTTAAAGATCCTACATACAAGAGATATTACTCATTATCCTATTCAAGCATTTTAATCTCTTCTTTGAAGAGAAGCAAAATAGAATAAACACCAGGCTTGCTGGGATAAAGCACGCGACCCTTGATTATTTATTTCATAAATAACACTATTACATGTAGGAGACAGTAGCAAGGGGAACCAATATTATGTTCTTGCATATATATTACAACTACTAAAAATGAAAAGCATATACAAACTGAAAAATAACTCTACTGTCATGAAAATCTTGCACTCTATACACAAAAGTCTTGCTTCCAGAATGAGAAAATTACATTCAAAATTGGAATAAACAAGAAGAAGAGAGAGTATACATCAAAAGAGAAAAACCAAAAAGAAACCCTAAGAGAATCTTTGAAAGAGGCATGTCTCTACTTTGAAATCTGGAACTTGAATCACTCCCTTCCTCCAAAAATTGCCAAAATTAAATCCCTGCACCCTGCTAGAAAGATGTTGAAAATCTGAAAATTTCCCACTTTGAGAAGCAGTTGTCAATTCCATCTGCACCTTTGCCAGTGTTTTCCATTTGTATCTCTTGTTGCACTTGTGTCAATAACACACTCTTTTCCCTCTGTGATCAGAAAACGGAAAAAATACCTCTTTGGTGAAAGAAAATATGACCCTTAGCCTGCACTTTTCCATTAGTTCAAAAGTATAAAACTCTTCCCCCTTACTGGAAAAAATAAAAAATAATCCCCTTTTCTGAGCATTTACTTTCTAGGTAAAAGTATCCCCCCTCTGAAAATAATCTCCTAGTGAAAACATAATTTGCTCTTGATGCTTATGAGGAAAAAGAACACCCATTTCAATCACTAGTATCCTCTGTGAATTTTTTTACTGCAAAGTGAAAGGTAATTACCTTTCAAGTGAGAAGATACCTCAACAAAGTGGGACACAATACTCATGAATTGTGACATTTGCATTTGAGCTCAGACATTTTCACCTTGGTTGAGAACACATTACTATTTTCCTTGGAGTGATATTTATGCATGTACGTTGACTCGATATTTCATTACCTATATTTACCCAAATCACCTTTTCACCTGCGGGTGCTCACATAAAACATGTCTCGGGCAATGAAAGTGGAAACCATTTTCCACCTCACTAAACCTTTACACATGAAAATAATACCCCTTTATAAATGAATTCTGGATTTCCACATTGTAAAAGTCACTTTTTGCATGAGTTGGGCCATGCTTTTGCCAGAATATCTCCTCAAAATAAATTTCCTCATTTTCTTCATCTGACTTTTCTAATGGCCTCCATCGTGTTGAAACTAGAAGTATGTGTGCCCATACTTAACCATCTTCTAATAAGATGGAGAAAGCTTTAGTTGTTCTTGAAGCTAATTGAAAACTACTACATCCTCCTTTAATCTCTTATGTTTAGTTTCTAGCCTATATATCTATCCACGAAGCTAATCAAATGAAGATTTATCTACCTTTGCTAGAAGTGACTTTGTAATTATGAACTTCCATTGAATGGTTTCGGACTTTTGTTATAGTACAGCTTTTTCCCCACCAAACTATTGGTAAATTTCAACCTAGGTGTGAAAATTTATTCCTTTATTTAACATTTTTTTCTCATTTCCTCTCTTTGTGCCTCTTGGTGTTGAATTTAGCATACAGTCCCCTTTGTTGTTGTTGTTTCCATACCTTGCCTTCCCAAAAATCACATTTCAATCGAGCATTTCTCAAATAGTTTGCAGCCATTGTATATTGTCAATGGCATGGGTCTTGCTCTCAATTCTACTACCACATCTTCACTTCCAACTTGAGGATCCACTTCACTCACATTCTCTTTGGGAGGGGGTCAAGAAAATCATGTTTGATATGATTCGCATTGCAATGCCTTTCCCTAGGTATCACCAAAATTGCATCATTTTCTGCATCTTGCCATCCTTATTCACAAAACCGAACCCAAATCGCTTCATGTTGAATCTTGTGTTGATTGCGTCTTTATCCCATTAATTCTTGACAATAGTGGCAACATCTTACAGGCATTATTTTCACTCTCACACAATCCACAATCGATAAGTTGTGACTGTCGAATCACTGCTCCATCATTATGCGTCGAGTATTTCTATGTTGGCACATGCAGGGAAGAAATGGCATGGAGCTTAGAGTTACTCCTCCTTTTCTGTATGAAAGAGTCTAGTAGTGAGTGCATATTGTGACCACTAAGAAACATTGAGGTTCCCATGCCTTCACTACAACACCATCCATTAACCAACACGCCTACCAATAACTATTTATTTGTAGGGTTAAAAACCTTTGCACTTCCTGCAATCACTGTGGCACTGGTGAACTTAGAAATTTAAGCTTTGAGGAATTGGAAAGGTTTCGTCCATTCCTTTGCGCTCCACTAGAACCCCAACATTGCCCTAATTTTCTCTTTTATTCTGAGTGGGTCGGGATTCGCATTTTACCTTGACTTTATCTCACGCGGGCTTTTATTCATATCTTACCCCACGAACCACTTTGGCCTAGTCTTATTCCTCCCAGGATAAAAAATCGTTCTTTTGATTCTTTGTGAGCACTTATCCTGCGTCATGGTAGTCACCCTCATTTGAGCTTGTGGGACAATGATTTGGTCAAACCTTTAGTTGTCTCCATTCATTCACGCGGGAAAGCAATTATTAGATGCAAAAATATTGAAACTTCGCTCCCCTTGAAATGATTAAAGTTGCTTTCTTACTTTAAGTGGGCCTATCATTGGCTTAAGAGCAAAAAAATTAAATCTTTAAAAGATTTAATTAAATCTTTAAAAGATTTAATTCAATCTTTGCTACTAGCTCCTCAAGTCATTTTCAAATGATAAAAATATTTTCACCCCTTTCTATTAAATCATTAAAATAATTATTTAATAAATGTTTTGATTTTATTTATTTAATCAAAATAAATGATTTAAATAAAAATACCTCATTCCCTCTTCAAGCAAATCCAAATAGGCTAGAACATATTATTATTTAAATTAAAACAATTTAAATAATATTTATTTTCTTCGATGAGAACTGTAGACACCTAAAAATGGTCAACGCTTGCGGGATCATATTTTAACATTTGCGCATTGCCTCATCTTAGGTTTTTGCGTCGCATTAACATTTCTCCTATGATTCGTACTTGGTTTTTATCATTTGCGAGCATCGAGTCTTTCTTCTACATTCTTCAGTTGTCTCGCTTTCGAATTTGGTCTTGTCGACAACATTCAGTCATGATTTTGGTCGATCTTTGTCCTTGTCAATCTTGTCATATTGCAATCGATTCATCATCGATCCTTGTCCTTTTTCAATCATGTCAATCTGGTCAATTTGTCATTGATTTTTGTCAACCAATCTCAATCAAATCATTTATCACATTGGTCATTTATCAATCCAAAATAAATCATGATCAAGTCAATTATAGACCTAATTGTCATCCTCGCATTTCTAATTCGTCTTCTAGGGTTTTATGGTTTATTCATTTAACCTAATGTGTCATTTCTTCCTTTAGGATTACTCGCATATTTATTAATCCTAAGTTTCCTCATTACAATTAAATATTCATTTAATTGGCTAAATATTCCTCTTTGTGAGTGAATTAATTAATAAATGAAAAATTATTGATTAATTCACTAATTTCTAATTTCCTAATTTCTTAATTCTTAAATTCAATGTCCTCCTATTTCTTTCCTAAATTTATGGCAATGACATAGAAATTTGTCATAGAATTTGTCATAAATTGTCATAAAATTCTTGACAATCAATCAATTTGACATAGAATTTGTCATAAAATGTCATAAAATGTCATAAATTCTTGACATAGTAATTTGTCATGAATTGTCATAAGCCTTGCATAGCAATTTGTCATAGATATGTCATAACTTTGCTATTCTTGATTTGAATTTCCATTCAAATCACTATCATGCTAATCTTGTCATCTCTCCAATTCTTCTATAAATTGGATGATTTTCTTGAATCTTGACCCTTCGAATCCCGAATCCGAATTTTCTATCAAATTACTGAACTTACGCTTCTAGTACTCTTGCGCCATAATCTTGTCTATTTGCTTTCATCTCATGTGTATGCACTTGAAGGTGAGATCCACAAACAAAGGCTATTTGGAGAGGAAAGAACAACAATGGAGCCGCATGGAAGAAGCATCCAAATTAGCATATGGTTTGCATGATATTTTCATTTTGAATGCTTTGTTTCCATACCTCTATTGAATGTGCTTTGGAATTAGGTTCATTTCATGAGTATTCTTATGATTGAGTTATCATGTCTTGCGTTTTGATTGATCTACTTATCTTGTGATGAATCCTAATTTCTACGCTACATTAACTGGTGAACCCGACGTGAATCGAACACGCAACCTTTTGATCATCTTACTGTGTTTTTGAGTGCTTCTAAGTTGATTTGCAGGTCAAAAACTCAAAAACAGAGTCGTGCAGTGCATTCTGGACACATCCTGCGCCTGTGTGAAGCATTTTGTGCCTGTGTTGAAGCATCTTGCGCTTGTGTTTGACATCCTGCGCTTGTGTTCTAACTTCTGCGCCTGTGTGAAGTCCAGAACAGAGGTGAAAAATGCAGTTTTTACTTGAAAATTTTTATATGTTTTAGTAAATTGCAATTTTGAGGGTCTTCGGTGCATTTGTGGACAAATATGGTGCTCGGAAACATGACGAGACATCATTGATGTTTCCAAAATTTGGTTCTAGATTATTTGAATACCTTTCCAACGCATCAAACGGTTTGTAATTCGGAGCTAGGATGAGAAAGTTATGCCTTCTCAAAGTAGACTGAAATTTTGATAGTTTTCATAAATCAAATCATCTATGCTTTGGATTTTGGGTACTAATTATTTGTGCAGGATCTTGGCATACGCATGACAAAGACTAAAAATCAAACTACTAACATGTGTTATGCAGATTCGATGGTCAAAGACAACAAATCAAACTTCTGACATGTGTTTTGCAGGTTGCCTTGGAGAAACAACCAAATTGTGTGTTTGAGTTTTTTAATTAGGCACTTAGTGATTTATAAATAGGTGGGAATGAACCTTTGTTTGCTTTGTTTGTTAAGTATGACATTGGAGTAGGAGAGTATGCTCTCATCCTTCATAGGGTGATCAGAAATCCAGATCTTCGATACCATGCTTGAGTTGTTGATTGTTTGTCACCCTTAGAGGGCCTGCCTTCCCGACCACTTTGCTTTTGCAAGCAAGTGATAATCGTGAGAAGGGAACGACCCAAAGTGAGTACGGCTAGAATTCCTTGGCATTCTAACTCACTATAAACAAATACCTAATGAGCGAAAGCTTTGAAGGAAGTGTTACGTGGGAATTGTAGTTACTTGGGAAGTGATGCCCCTTGAAACTCTTTCTCATATCAACATCTAAGTAGGGCCTCTTGGTCTAAATCGTGCTTGCGCGACTACATTTGTTTGGTATCTTGATGGGCTTAATGTCTCAATCATGCCTGCATGACATCAAGGAGTAATGCTTAACAGAAATCCTTACTACATACCTTGTTTTTAGAGGCCAAAAACCCTTCTAGTTGCTTGAGAAGGACAAATTCGGATACTTGGAAGAGATACTAAGTTCGCCATGGGGAGATTCCATGGGGACTGATGCTTGGCTGCCCTGAGAAGTGAGTGCCATGGAGGGGAGCCCATGGGGTCAAGCATCTATGTATTCTCCTTGAATCTCATAATGAGTCTACCTCTCAAGTACCTAATGTCTTTGCCTACCATAAGAAATGTGGAAATGAGCATGATTGTCTTGAGTCTAAGTTGTAACATCTTGTATTCTTTGATTGTCGAAAGTTGAATGTTATCCCATTTCTAAAGCAAAACACATTGATCAAAACAAGATTAAACACAAGAGACATTCATCCAACAAAAGTTCAACAAACTTCAAAACACCTTCAAATATGATGATCAAACATTGTTCCAAATCTTGTCTTAACATTCATGTCACTTGCATTTAGGTTCATCCTAGGTTGCATTTTGCAAAGTCATTTGTCAAGTACCAAGGTTAGGTTTCACCTAAGTCATACTCCTTTGCATATCAATAAAGGTCATCCACTTGCATATGTCCTCTTGCATTAAAGTCATACTATTGTCATACATTCATATTTCCATACACTAAGTCTCTTCATTAAGCTTAAGTCATTATCATATCATAGCAATTGTCCCTTTGCATATAGTGCTAAAACTAGGTTTTGTCATACTTGGGTAATCCAAATCTTTGATGCAACCCTAAGTCATTGTTAAGAAGTCTAGACCTTATCAAGTCTTTTGTCCTTTTTGTCATCAATATCATTTCGTCAAACCTAGCTTAGTATCCAAGCATATAGGTGAGACATTGTCACCTTGTCTTTTGTCACTTGGTCCTTTTGTCCTTTGAGGTCTAGACATCATTTCAATTTCCTAAGGGTCTCTTTTAGATTTGCATTTCAAAAGTTTGTCAAAATCTTCAAAAACAACCAAAAACATAGATTGCATTTTCATTTATTTAGTTTGCATTTAGTTGCATATCATAGATTATCCTTGAAAAATTCCAAAAATATTGCATTTGCATAAGTGACATGTCTATTGAAACAGGGTTCCAAGCACCAATGATGCAACAAAGTTTGACATATCAACCAACAATGCAATCACAATTCTATCCAACCCAACAACAAGGCAATATCGATCAAACTTATCATGATGATGTAAATCTCCAAATACAAAAACTAGAGGAGAAGCTAGCTCAAGAAAATGAGATTTTGGAACAAAGAGTGAAAAACATTCAGAAGAATAGATCACAAATGTCCAAAATGTTTCAAAAATTTCCAGGTCAAAATCCAAATTTTGAGCCAATTAATGTAAGATCTCTTCTTGAACGATCAGACATACCAGCTCTCCTCTCCCAAATAGAGATGATGAAACAATTACAAGAAAGGAGACAACATCAATTTCAACATTATGTGCCTCCACAACAAGAACAAGAAGGTGTTTACTATCAATCATATTTTCAACCATCACAACCAATGACACAACCAATGGTTCAATTTCAACAATATGTCCAACCAACTATACAATGTCAACAAATGGTTCAACCAATGGTGGAATATCAATGTCAACAACCACAATCACCAATTCAAAAACAAAACTTGCAACATGCACCAAGCCAAATTTTGAACATGTCAAACCAAAATGATCAACATCTAGTTCAATATCAGAAAATGACATCAAATCAAAAACAAGTTCAAGTTCAATCAACATATCAATGTCAACAACTGCCACAAAACATTCAAAAACAAAGGTTGCAACACACACCAACCCAAGTTTCAAACATGTCAAACCAATCTGATCAACATCAAGTCCAATATCAAAACATGACATCAAATCAAAAACAAGTTCAAATTCCAAGTCCAATCATGTCAAAACCTAAAAAGAAGGGTGGCCTTATTGCAATGCTCTTAAGGAAACGACTAAGTGAGCCTTTTGAGGAAGATAAAGATAATACACTTATGTCTAGCAATGCCTCATCCCCCCGCAAGAAAATTGACTCTCCAGTGGCATCTATCCCTACACCTCTAGAAGTTTCACAAGAACCTTCCATATTGTCCTCATCAAACAATACACCCAAGGATGCAATTATTCAAGAGCTATCCATAATTGATTGCCACGATAATCCAATTCATGATGCACATCCTTGTCAGGTTTCAAAAATACAAGATCCAATGCCACCATCCACTTTATTGCCATTACCTATTTTAGAGGACCCCATTCAAAGTCCCTCTTCCTCATGTTCAAGCATTGATTCCTTGCCAGAACCCATCACAAATGTTCAAAGTGCATTTCCTTCATGCCAAAACATTGATTCCTTGTCAGAATCCCCCAGGCATATCCAAAGTCCAACCCCATGTCAAGAGGATAATTTAGAGCACGAAGAAATGAGTCCTAAAGCAAATCAAGATCAAGATCCTGAAAACTTATCATCCCATCCAATTGTTGACCAAGATCCCATTTCCCCAGACACTCATAATGATTCCCCTATTCTTGTACATCCTATCCAAAGTCCTATTGGCACTCCATTCCCTGGGCAAGATCAAGATATCCCAGTCCATTCGATCCCAAAGGATCCCATTCCATTTAATGAGCAAAATGTCCTTTCAAATCCCATTGACATTCCAAATATCCCTTCCATCCTTTCTAATGATCCTATTGAAAGTCAAGAGCAAAGCACCTTTAAAGAGGAATCCAATGATCTTCCTCCTTGTCAAGATCAAATTATTCCTTCAGATCCTCCACAAGATCCACTTGTTCCTCCATCTCCATGTCCTAATCCTCCGTGTCCACCCCAAGATCCCATTTCTTTTGAGGATCCCATTATTTCTCCCATTCCATCTCTTGAAGAGCCTGTCATTGAGCCATGTCCACTACACACTCCTAGTCCCCCTCATGATCCTGATACCCCTCATGATTCTAACATGTCAGTGCAAGATGTTCATGAACCCCCTACATGCATAATGGGTTCTTCCACTTTGGTGCAATCCGATCCACTTCAAGATCTCCTTATTTCTCTCATATCACATCCACCTCATAATGGACTCACATCTTCTTCCCAAAGAAAAGAGTATCCTATTAGTCAAAATATTGATAAAGGTAAAGGGGTAGATCTCCATAAGCAAGAACCCCTTCATGTTAAAGAAGATCTTAATGGTCATGGCTACAAAGCTCACACTCAAGGCATTGGTATCCCTTCAAAGTCAAAATCCAAATGTCCACCTTCCCCATCATCGCTTCCATCCATTCTAGGTCCCTATATCCCTCCATCTCCTATGCAACATCAACAAAGGCACACATCTTGGAGAACCTTCCATCCATCCCACATGCCTCCATATCATTCCCGTCCACATGAACATCCATTCCCCCTTCCAAGCAATTTGGATGCCAAGCATAAAAGTCATAAGTCTAGCAATCCACATGTATTCAAGGATCAACATGTCCAATCTAATCGACATGTCAAAACAAAGAACAAATTGATCTATAAAGAAAAAGAAAAATCCAAAAGGCCACAAAGGCCCACTGAGCAAAATAAAGCAAAGTCAAAATATATATGGGTTCCTAAATCCCTTGTGCAAGCAATGCACTCCAAGGAACCACAAAAGCATGAAAAATCAAAAACCATGTGGATTCCCAAGAAGCTCCTTGAAGCCCAAAGAGAAACATCAAACTTGGCATCTAAAATTGTTGTTCCTCCATCCAAATTTTCCAAGTCTATTTCTCCACCACCTTCTTCATCCGTTTTGGGCCCTTATGTCCCAAAATCCCAAGTTATTCCTCCATCAAAATCTCAATATCCAAAATACATTTTTCCTCCATCAGTCCATCACCCCTCAAGGTGTGTGCCAATGTCGATCTTGCCTTCATTTCCATCCACTGAAGCCCAATTCTTCCAATACCCTACCTATTATCCAATGCATATTTTCCATCCTTCCATCCCTCTAGTTCAATCCTTTGCATAAATCCGTGCCTTAGTTTCATCTCATTTTCCATGTCCTTATCCTACCAACATCTTTGAGCATACTTTTAAAGGTCATGGTCTAGTGTTTTTCAAGGCTACTATCCAAAAAAAAAAGACGCTTGAGTCCTTCTTCCATCCCCTATCATGTGTCCATCTTCTTCTGAAAAAGTCAAAATACAAAAAAAGAAAAAAAATTGAAAAAAAAAAAAAAGACAAAAGAAAAAAAAAAATAAAGAAAAATAATTCGTCCACTGGTGAAAACCTGGCAAACAGGCGCCTTGGGCAAGTACCATGATGAAAACCTGGCAAACAGGCATCATGCGTAATCTATGAACTTCTTGCACGCCACACTTGGGGGCAGATTTCTTCCTTCATATCCTTTTGTCCTCATTGTTCCATTATCCTATCGAACCCCTGTCATTACCCTTCATATCCTATTGTCTCTCATGTCCAGTTTCCCTTTCCACCTTTGATCTTGACAAGGCTGACGATCTTCATGAGCATCACGCATCTTGTTTGCAGCTTTTAGTCTGTCATAGCTTTTGGTCTTTATCCATTTGCTTATTGTAACCTTTCATCCATATTCCCTACCTTATTGCAACTTTCTGCCACTATCCCTTAGCCAATCCCGACCTTCAGTCCATGTCCCTTATCCATTCTTGGTCTTGCTTATCCTATCCATATCTTGTCGCTATCCATACACTCTTTTTGTCCCTTGATCTTGATCTGACATAAGGTCATAAAATGCAAAACATATTTTTCAAAAACCTCTTGACATGTCCCTCATGCCATGTCACTGCTATACATTGTCATATCCAGTCTCTTGTCCCATCATGCCATAGCCCTTGGAAATTGCATCTGTATTGTCTCCATAATAAAAGGCCTGTGTTTTCCCTCTATCCACCATCATTTGAAAAAAGTCATAAAAATTGAATAATGTCCTGAAAAAATTCCAAAAAAAATCAAATAATGTCCTGAAAAAAAATTCCAAAAAAATTGAATAATGTCCTGAAAAAAATCCTAAAAATTGAATAATGTCCTGAAAAAATTCCAGAAAAAATCGAAAAATGTCCTAAAAAAAAATCAAAACAATCAAATACCGTCTTGAAAAACTTCATAAAAATTGAAAATGTCTTGAAAAAAGATAAAAAATCGAAAAATGTCCTGAAAAAAAATCAAAAAAATCAAATAATGTCCTGAGAAAATTCATAAAAATCGAATAATGTCCTTAAAAAAATTCATAAAAATCAAATAGAGTCCTGAAAAAAATGAATACAAAAAAAAAATTGTAAAACTTCAAAAACAAAACAAACATTCTGCAATAAAAAATCCCCTTTATGCATAGATAGCTCACTGAGTATACATCCAACAATTTGCAATCAAACACTGTGCTTTAAATGAAATCATGCGTAAACACATGAACCTTTTTCAATCAAACCAAACATTCAAACTGATCACAATTGTCATCTCAATTGAATATCAGTATCCAAATCATTTGTCCTTTGTCACTTCTATCATAGGTCTTATACAGGGTGTGGTATACTCGAAACCAGACTGTGTCCTGTCTTAGACGGGGTACCATATATCCTGAAACCAGACAGCATGATTGTCCTATCAGTGCATTCAACTTTTGACAATGAAGATCCAGATGTTTGTTTGATTTGTTGGAATTTGTGCATCTTATCTTTTTTTAATTGATTTATCTTTATCTTCAATCATGTTCCTATGTCGCTCGATGATGTCACTGAGTGATTTAGAGTGACCGGGATGGTTCATGATCCTTTTCTTTTTTGATTGTCGTTTGTCTATGTTGTGTCTGTCTTATGCAAATCGGGTTGCATTTCAGCTCTGGCCTTCAATGCCATGATGCTACACATCCATTTTGCTATATCAAATAAAGGTTCTCACCTACTAAAGTGCATTACTGAAAGCAAGTTTTTCTTCATCTCTAACTATCCTTTGTCTAATTTCTTCTTACTAACATTTCTTCCGTCAGTCTTGGTAGTCCATTTGATCCTATCATTTTCTATCATTTTTATCGATCAATTGGCCTCTTCTCTGCATATTTCCGGCCAATTCCTCGAGGGGGCATGTATATGTCATTATTATTGTCTGGGGCATTTTCATTACTGTTCTTTGAAACAACGCTTAAAATCGCATTGTCTCAAAGAGGGGCAAAATGTAGACACCTAAAAATGGTCAACGCTTGCGGGATCATATTTTAACATTTGCGCATTGCCTCATCTTAGGTTTTTGCGTCGCATTAACATTTCTCCTATGATTCGTACTTGGTTTTTATCATTTGCGAGCATCGAGTCTTTCTTCTACATTCTTCAGTTGTCTCGCTTTCGAATTTGGTCTTGTCGACAACATTCAGTCATGATTTTGGTCGATCTTTGTCCTTGTCAATCTTGTCATATTGCAATCGATTCGTCATCGATCCTTGTCCTTTTTCAATCATGTCAATCTAGTCAATTTGTCATTGATTTTTGTCAACCAATCTCAATCAAATCATTTATCACATTGGTCATTTATCAATCCAAAATCAAATCATGATCAAGTCAATTATAGACCTAATTGTCATCCTCGCATTCTAATTCGTCTTCTAGGGTTTTATGGTTTATTCATTTAACCTAATGTGTCATTTCTTCCTTTAGGATTACTCGCATATTTATTAATCCTAAGTTTCCTCATTACAATTAAATATTCATTTAATTGGCTAAATATTCCTCTTTGTGAGTGAATTAATTAATAAATGAAAAATTATTGATTAATTCACTAATTTCTAATTTCCTAATTTCTTAATTCTTAAATTCAATGTCCTCCTATTTCTTTCCTAAATTTATGGCAATGACATAGAAATTTGTCATAGAATTTGTCATAAATTGTCATAAAATTCTTGACAATCAATCAATTTGACATAGAATTTGTCATAAAATGTCATAAAATGTCATAAATTCTTGACATAGTAATTTGTCATGAATTGTCATAAGCCTTGCATAGCAATTTGTCATAGATATGTCATAACTTTGCTATTCTTGATTTGAATTTCCATTCAAATCACTATCATGCTAATCTTGTCATCTCTCCAATTCTTCTATAAATTGGATGATTTTCTTGAATCTTGACCCTTCGAATCCGAATCCGAATTTTCTATCAAATTACTGAACTTACGCTTCTAGTACTCTTGCGCCATAATCTTGTCTATTTGCTTTCATCTCATGTGTATGCACTTGAAGGTGAGATCCACAAACAAAGGCTATTTGGAGAGGAAAGAACAACAATGGAGCCGCATGGAAGAAGCATCCAAATTAGCATATGGTTTGCATGATATTTTCATTTTGAATGCTTTGTTTCCATACCTCTATTGAATGTGCTTTGGAATTAGGTTCATTTCATGAGTATTCTTATGATTGAGTTATCATGTCTTGTGTTTTGATTGATCTACTTATCTTGTGATGAATCCTAATTTCTACGCTACAAGAACCAATTGACTTTACTGGCTCATAGCTCTAGTCGGGCCCCAAAAGTGGCCCCTGATAAAAAAAAAAATTGTTTCTTGCAGCTGAACCGGTGGAAATGCTCTGATACGCTGACTAGAAGTGATCAGGGTGCACGAAACTAAATCAGCTATTAGGTCCCTGAGATAACTGAGAAGGGGGGGGGGGGGGGTGAATCAATTGTCAAATAAATTCAAACCAAAAACAACTTAACCAACTTAAAGCTTAATACTGGTGAATCATTCTTTTATGTCGGTAGACAGTTTATCAGTTAATTGCAATACCGGTAAAGATTAATGCATGAAACAAAAAGACAAATTTATCCACAACACATAACACCAATGTTTGTACATGGAAACCATGTAAGGGGAAAAACCACAGTGGGAAACCTTACCAACAATCAGATGATACTACTACAGATAATAAGTGTATACAAATGGGGTCTGCAAGCGCCTAGAGCTCATTGCTCAAACACAAAATCGGAGTCACACTGACTACAATTGGATGATTAAATCTAATAATAATGTACTGCTCAAAATAGCATCTTCATATGTTGGATTCATTACCGGTGTAGTTCTGATATGCTTTCAAAAAACCCTCCTTTAACCTTCAAATGATGTCTGTGTGTATAGCTCTACTTATTCTCGCATATACCTTCACACAATTCTTTTTTGCATTCCACACTTGATCTTAAAAATAAGATCTTACATTTATACCATAATCTAGGACCAATTTTAGTAAGTCAGCTCTAAAGGATAATACAATAAAATTAATTTACAAATCAATTAATACCCAATGCAATAACCGAATCAACATGTCGGTTTTAATGCATTTACAACAATAATAAGTCATCTCCATAGCGTGCCATGCTAATCTGGAAAAGGTAAATTTGTCGGTGTAACCTAGACCTATTTGCCAGTAACAACAAATATGCAAATACGAATATGCCAATTACAAACCTTCAATACAAAGTGTCCAAATGATGTCTTCGACATAATCATGTGATTTCCATATCATTCCAAGTGTCGGTGATCATTATATCCTGCCAGTGTACCAGATACCGGTGATTGTTCATATGTCATTTGCTTGCCAATGAATGTTGTTGATTCTCCAAAGTGCCAGAGTTGATAAGTGTTTAGTAAGTGTTGACTTCAATGACAAAACCATACCAAAATACCAACAATCTCCCCCTTTGGCATTGATGGCAACACAAGATGGAAAAACCATCAAAGTGCCAAAATAGAAATGCCAAATACCAAAGTACCAACAATTACCAAGGTATAAGTAAACTCAATCTCAAAGTAGCAATCTCTCCCCCTGAGAGTAACATATGTTTCCTTGTGTTCCATGTTTTTCCATACCAATCTCTCCCCCTTTGACATCAAATGCCAAATTTATTACAAAACCAAGTTCATATACAAAATACCAATCAATTTAGTATACCAACTACTCCACTTGAGAAATAGCTTCCTCATTAAAGTCGGAGTAAAAGATTTCTCTGTTAATTCTATCGGTTGATGACAAATATCACTCTCTAAGTATCTACCGGTGGGGGTATGACCCCAAGCTGATCTCTAAGATATTTAAAAGTTTCCTTAGGCAGAGGTTTAGTGAAAATATCTACAATCTGCTCTTTAGTATTCACATAAACCAGTTTTATTTCTTTTGCTCCAACATTTTCCCTTAGAAAATTCAGTTTGATGGAAACATGTTTTGTTTTAGAGTGTAGTACCGGATTCTTAGATATATCAATTGCTACAGTGTTATCACAATAGATAGTTATAGGTTCCTTGCACTTTACCTTTATATCTTTCAACATTTGTTTAAGCCATAGTACCTGTGTACAGTTAGTTATTGTGGCACCATATTCTGATTCTGTTGTTGATAAAGATGTACAGCTATGTTTCTTACTTAACCAGGAAACTAGTCTGCTTCCAAGAAAAAATGCTCCGTCGGTGGTGCTTTTTCTATCATCCATATCTCTTGCCCAATTTGCATCTGTATATGCACTTAATTCAAAGTTTTCATCTCTAGGATACCATAATCCAAGATTTGTAGTGCCTTGTAAGTACCAGAAAATCCTTTTTACAATTGATTCATGATTTTATCTAGGATTACTTTGAAATCTTGAAACAATACATACTGCATTCATAATATCAAGTCTGGTTTGTGTCAAATACAGTAGACCTCCTATCATAGATTTGTACCTTGTTGGATTTACAGGTGTAGATTCATCCCTTAGTGATAGTTTGTCATTTGTAGTCATAGGTGTGCTTACTGGTTTAGAGTTCTCCATCCCAAATTTATTTAATAATTCCTTTAAGTATTTGGATTGACTTAAGAATATACCTTTGTCAGTCTATGAAATCTGCAATCCTAAAAAGAATCTTATTTCACCAATCATAGACATTTCAAATTCTTGTTGCATTTCAATAGAAAAGTCTTTACATAATCCATCTTCTCCTCCAAAGATTATATCATCAACAAAAACTTCTATAACCAAGATATCATCATTAGTCACTTTATAATATAAATTACTGTCTACGTTACCTTCAGAAAAACCAATTTTCAAAAGATACTTATCTAACCTTGCATACCAAGCTCTTGGAGCTTGCTTTGATCCATACAAAGCTTTCCTTAACCTGCAAACCATATCTTGGTTATTTGTCAAAGAAAATCCATCAGGTTGTTCAATGTAAACTTCTTCTTCAAGATCTCCATTCAGAAATGCTCATTTAATGTCCATTTGATATACTTTGTAGTTCTTATGTGCTGCAAAAGCCAAAAATAATCTGACTGCCTCAATTCTAGCTACCGGTGCAAAAGTCTCATTATAACCAATTCCTTCTTTCTGAGAATATCCCTTACACACTAGTCTTGCTTTATTTCTGATAACCTTTCCATCTTCATTAAGTTTGTTTCTGAATACCCATTTGGTTCCAATTACATTTTTATCTTTAGGTCGGGGAACTAATGTCCAAGTGTTATTCTTCTCAATTTGTTCTAATTCTTCTTCCATAGCTTTAGTCCAATATTTATCTTCACATGCCTCATTTATTGATGATGGTTCAATTTGAGAAATAAGACATACCTCTTCATTTGCCAATCTTCCTCTTGTCATAACTCCTTTGTACTTGTTTCCAATTATCTGATCTTCATAATGATTCAATCTTACATACCGGGGTGTCTTCATTTGTTGTTGATCCTCAGTCACAGTGAAATTTTCAGATGGTACCGGTGTTACTGGATCTTCATTCTATACTAGTGGGTTCAGTGTAGGTTCATTTATTATAATTTATGTTGCTGGTTCAGAATCTATATACCTTGAAGTTCCTCTAAATTGTTCATCAATCTTCACATTTGTACTCTAAACAATTTTCTGCAATCTTTTGTTAAAACATCTATATGCTTTACTCTCAGATGAATAACCAAGAAATATTCCTTCATCACTTCTAGGATCAAATTTCCCAATATACTCATCTCTTCTAATATAACATTTGCTTCCAATTATTCTAAAATATTTAAGAGCAGGAGTAATACCAAACCATATTTCATGAGGGGCCTTACCGGTTTCAACTTTGATGTGAACTTTGTTGAATGTATAGACCATTGTACTTACTGCTTCTCTCCAATATACATGTGGTAGGTTTTCTTCTGATAACATACTTATGGCTGCATCCAAGATAGTCCTATTTTTCCTTTCTACAACTCCATTCTGTTGTGGTATCTAAGGTGCTGATAGTTGTCTTTTGATTCCATTTACTTCACAAAATGTATTAAATTCCTTAAATGTAAATTATCCTCCTTGATCTGATCTTAGACATTTGATTTTCTTACCGGTTTCATTTTCAACCATTGCTTTGAATAGTTTAAACTTTCCAAGTGCTTCTAATTTTTCTCTGACAAAAGTAACCCAACACATTCTAGAATAGTCATCAATGATTAACATGAAATATCTATCACCTTGTAAACTTTTGGTTCTAGCTGGACCACATAAATCAGTGTGAATTAAATCAAGAGCATTATTGGATTTTTCTAGAATACTTTTGAAACTAGCTCTAACTTGTTTTTGAAATTGACATTCCTTACATATTGTATTGTGAGGTTTGACAACTTTAGGTAAATCTCTAACTACCTTAATAGTACTATTTTTCACTATGCAATCAAAGTTTACATGACAGGGTCTCTTATGCCATAGCCAACTTTCATCAATATGTGCAATCAAGCATGTCTTTTCACTGTTATTCAAATGAAAGATATTTCCTCTAGTTTGATTACCGATTGCAATTTCCAAACTGGTTCTATTCATGATTTTGCATTTTCCATTTTTGAATTGTAACTGAAATTCGTTCTCAACTAATTGACCAACACTCAAAAGATTATGCTTTGAACCTTCAACATAGTAAACATTGTCAGTATTATGCTTACCATCAAGAGATATTGTACCCTTACCTTTGATCAAACAAGCTTTGTCATCTCCAAATCTCACTAAGCCTCCATTGTATTCTTGAAAGTTCAAGAATTTACCTTTATCTCTTGTCATATGATGTGAACATCCTGAGTCAATGATCCACTCATCCTTTACTTCAATTTTAGCTGCTAAGGCCTGCTCTAGCGGTTGGACTGTAGGTGCCAGTTGATCTTCTATTACAGCAACAAAAACCCATTCATTGTCTGTTGATTCCTCATCAGAATCATCAGTCACACCTTCATCAGCAAGATAACAAGATTTGTCTTTATTCTTCTTAAATTTGTATCTTTGATATTCAGGGTTAGGCTTGTATGTCCTTCTAGCTTCTTCTCTTAGTTTATCATGTCTATCAGGGCATCTTGAAGCCATATGACCAATCTTATTACAGTTAAAACATTTAAAGGGTGCTTTACCTTCATACTTACTTCCAACGGGACCTTTAGGCATTTTCCTTGCAAATAGTGCCTCAAGTTCTTCATTTTTTTTCCTGCTTTCCTCAAGTTCTCTTGCATAAAAGACTTTCCAATCAGATTTGTCAAATGATGATGCAGATGATGTTGATGCTTTAAAAGCTAAATCTATCTCTATATTAGCAAGAGGACAAAATCCTTAATTTCAAAGGCTGAAAGTTTTCCAATCAATGTATCCCTAGTTACTGATGTAGGCATTGTTCTTAACTCATTTATAGCAGTAACCTTCATTTTATATGCCGGTGGCAATCTTCTTAAAACTTTTGAAATAATTTCATCTTCACTTAAGGTTCCTCCACAATATTTAATACCCAAAACAATTTCATTAACTCTTTCCATAAAAACAAAAATCCTTTCATCTTCTTCCATTTTCAGATGTTCATACCTGACCCAGAAGCTTTCAAGTTTTGCTATTTTGACTATGGAATCTCCTTCATTCAGTGTTTCCAAATGATCCCAAATAGATTTAGCAATTGATCTATTAGATAATCCCATGATTTGTTGATCTGATAATGCGCTCAAAAGTGCTTCTCTTGCTTTGCAATCATTTTCCTCATCTTTAGTTAAATTAGGTGGATTAGGTTGACTGGAAGTGGGAGTAGTATAGACATTCTTTGTAACTTCCTAGATGTCCTTTCCAATGCAATTTAAATGTCTCCATTCTTATTTTCCATATGCCATAGTTGGTTCCATCAAGTTTAGGATTGTCCTTCTTGAAATAGTTAGTAGACATTGGATCACCTCAAGCTATTAAACTTTTACAAAAAGAGAACTAGGCTCTGATACCAATTGTTAGGTCCCTAAGACAACTGAGAGGGGGGTTTGAATCAGTTGTCAAATAAATTCAAACCAAAAACAACTTAACCAACTTAATGCTTAATACCAGTGAACCAGTCATTTATGTCGATAGATAGTTTATCAGTTAATTGCAATACCGGTAAAGATTAATGCATGAAACAAAAAGACAAAGTTATCCACAACACATAACACCAATGTTTGTATGTAGAAACCCTGTAAGCAGAAAACCCACAGTGGGAAAACTTACCCACAATCAGATGATACTACTGTAGATAGTAAGTATATACAAATGGGGTCTGCACATGCAGAAAGGCCAAGCACCTAGAGCTCACTACTCAAACACAAAATTGGAGTCACACTGACTACAATTGGATGATTACATCCAATAATAATGTACTGCTCAAAATAGAATCTTCATATGTTGGATTCATTACTGGTGTAGTTCTGATATGCTTTCACAAAACCATCCTTTAACCTTCAAATGATATCTGTGTGTATAGCTCTGCTTATTCTCGCATATACCTTCACACAATTCTTTTTCGCATTCCACACTTGATCTTAAAAATAAGATCTTACATTTATACCATAACCTAGGACCAATTTTAGTAGGTCGGCTCTAAAGGATAATACACTAAAATTAATTTACAAATCAATTAATACCCAATGCAATAACTGATTCAACATGTCGGCTTTAATGCATTTACAACAATAATAAGTCATCTCCATAGTGTGCCATGCTAATCTAGAAAAGATAAACCTGTCAGTGTAACCTGTACCTATTTGCTGGTAACAGCAAATATGCAAATACAAATATGCCAATTACAAACCTTCAATACAAAGTGTCCAAATGATGTCTTCGACATAATCATGTGATTTCCATATCATTCCAAGTGTCGGTGATTATTATATCCTGCCAGTGTACCAAATATCGTTGACTATTCATATGTCATTTGCTTGCTAGTGAATGTTGTTGATTCTCCAAAGTGCCAGAGTTGATAAGTGTTTAGTAGGGGTTGACATCAATGACAAAACCATACCAAAATGCAAACAATCTCCCCCTTTGGCATTGATGGCAACACAAGACGAAAAAACCATCAAAGTGCCAAAACAGAAATGCCAAATACCAAAGTACCAACAATTACCAAGGTATAAGTAAACTCAATCTCAAAGTAGCAATCTCTCCCCCTGAGAGTAACATGTGTTTCCTTGTGTTCCATGTTTTTCCATACCAATCTCTCCCCCTTTGACATCAAATGCCAAAGTTATTACAAAACTAAGTTCATATACAAAATACCAATCAATTTAGTATACCAACTACTCCACTTGAGAAATAGCTTCCTCATTAAAGCCGGAGTAAAAGATTTCTCTATTAATTCTATCGGTTGATGACAAATATCACTCTCTAAGTATCTACTAGTGGGGGTATGACCCCAAGCTGATCTCTAAGATATTTAAAAGTTTCCTTAGGCAGAGGTTTAGTGAAAATATCTACAATCTGCTCTTTAGTATTCACATAAACCAGTTTTATTTCTTTTGCTCCAACATTTTCCCTTAGAAAATTCAGTTTGATGGAAACATGTTTTGTTTTAGAGTGTAGTACCGGATTCTTAGATATATCAATTGCTACAGTGTTATCACAATAGATAGTTATAGGTTCCTTGCACTTTACCTTTATATCTTTCAACATTTGTTTAAGCCATAGTACCTGTGTATAGTTAGTTGTTTCGGCAACATATTTTGATTCTATTGTTGATAAAGATGTACAACTCTATTTCTTAACCAAGAAACTAGTCTGCTTCCAAGAAAAAATGCTCCACCGGTGGTGCTTTTTCTATCATCCATATCTCTTGCCCAATTTGCATCTGTATATGCACTTAATTCAAAGTTTTCATCTCTAGGATACTATAATCCAAGATTTTTAGTGCCTTGTAATTACCAAAAAATCCTTTTTACTGCCGATTCATGATTTTATCGAGGATTACTCTGAAATCTTGAAACAATACATACTGCATTCATAATATCAAGTCTGGTTTGTGTCAAATACAGTAGACCTCCTATCATAGATTTGTACCTTGTTGGATTTACAGGTGTAGATTCATCCCTTGGTGATAGTTTGTCATTTGTAGTCATAGGTGTGCTTACCGGTTTAGAGTTCTCCATCCCAAATTTCTTTAATAATTCCTTTAAGCATTTGGATTGACTTAAGAATATACCTTTGTCAATCTGTGAAATCTGCAATCCTAAAAAGAATCTTATTTCACCAATCATAGACATTTCAAATTCTTGTTGCATTTCAATAGAAAATTCTTTACATAATCCACCTTCTCCTCCAAAGATTATGTCATCAACAAAAACTTCTATAACCAAGATATCATCATTAGTCACTTTATAATATAAATTACTATCTGCATTACCTTTAGAAAAAACAATTTTCAAAAGATACTTATCTAACCTTGCATACCAATCTCTTGGAGCTTGCTTTAATCCATACAAAGCTTTCCTTAACCTGCAAACCATATCTTTGTTATCTGTCAAAGAAAATCCATCAAGTTGTTCAATGTAAACTTCTTCTTCAAGATCTCCATTCAGAAATGCACATTTAAAGTCCATTTGATATACTCTGTAGTTCTTATGTGCTGCAAAAGCCAAAAATAATCTGACTACCTCAATTCTAGCTACCGGTGCAAAAGTCTCATTATAATCAATTCCTTCTTTCTGAGAATATCCTTTACACACAGTCTTTCTTTGTTTTTGATAACCTTTCCATCTTCATTAAGTTTGTTTTTGAATACCCATTTGGTTCCAATTACATTTTTATCTTTAGGTCGGGGAACTAATGTCCAAGTGTTATTCTTCTCAATTTGTTCTAATTCTTCTTCCATAGCTTTAGTGCAATATTTATCTTCACATGCCTCATTTACTGATGATGGTTCAATTTGAGAAATAAGATATACCTCTTCATTTGCCAATCTTCCTCTTGTCATAACTTCTTTGTACTTGTTTCCAATTATCTGATATTTAGAATGATTCAGTCTTACATACCGGGGTGTCTTCATTTGTTGTTGATCCTCAGTCACAGTGGAATTTTCAGATGGTATCCGTGTTACTGAATCTTCATTCTATACCAGTGGGTTCAGTGTAGGTTCATTTGTTATAATTTATGTTGCCGATTCAGAATCTTCATACCTTAAAGTTTCTCTGAATTGTTCATCAATCTTCACATTTGTACTCTAAACAATTTTCTGTAATTTTTTGTTAAAACATCTATATGCTTTACTCTTAGATGAATAACCAAGAAATATTCCTTCATCACTTCTAGGATCAAATTTCCCAATATACTCATCTCTTTTGATATAACATTTGCTTCCAAATATTCTAAAATATTTAAGAGTAGGAGTAATACCAAACCATAGTTCATGAGGGGTCTTACCGGTTTCACCTTTGATGTGAACTTTGTTGAATGTATAGACCATTGTACTTATAGCTTCTCTCCAATATACATGTGTTAGGTTTGCTTCTGATAACATACTTATGGCTGCATCCAAGATAATTCTATTTTTCCTTTCTACAACTCCATTCTGTTGTGGTGCCTGAGGTGCTGATAGTTGTCTTTTGATTCCATTTACTTCACAAAATGTATTAAATTCCTTAGATGTAAATTCTCCTCCTTGATACGATCTTAGACATTTGATTTTCTTACCGGTTTCATTTTCAACCATTGCTTTGAACAGTTTAAACTTTCCAAGTGCTTCTAATTTTTCTCTAACAAAAGTAACCCAACACATTCTAGAATAGTCATCAATGATTAACATGAAATATCTATCACCTTGTAAAATTTTGGTTCTAGCTGGACCACATAAATCAGTGTGAATTAAATCAAGAGCATTATTGGATTTTTCTGGAATACTTTTGAAACTAGCTCTAACTTGTTTTCCAAATTGACATTCCTTACATTTTGTATTGTGAGGTTTGGCAATTTTAGGTAAATCTCTAACTGCCTTAGTAGTACTGATTTTTACTATGCAATCAAAGTTTACATGATAGAGTCTCTTATGCCATAGCCAGCGTTCATCAATATGTGCAATCAAGCATGTCTTTTCACTGTTATTCAAATGAAAGATATTGCCTCTAGTTTGATTACCGGTTGCAATTTCCAAACCAGTTCTATTCATGATTTTGCATTTTCCATTTTTAAATTGTAACTGAAATCCTTTCTCAACTAATTGACCAACACTCAAAAGATTATGCTTTGAACCTTCAACATAGTAAACATTGTCAGTATTATGCTTACCATCAAGAGATATTGTACCCTTACCTTTGATCAAACAAGCTTTGTCATCTCCAAATCTCACTAAGCTTCCATTATATTCTTGAAAGTTCAAAAATTTACCTTTATCTCCTGTCATATGATGTGAGCATCCTAAGTCAATGATACACTCATCGTTTACTTCAATTTTAGCTGCCAAGGCTTGCTCTACCGGTTGCACTGTAGGTGTCAGTTGATCTTCTGTTATAGAAATAAAAACCCATGCATTGTCTATTGAGTCCTCATCAGAATCATCAGTCACACCTTCATCAGCAAGATAACAAGATTTGTCTTTATTCTTCTTACATTTATATCTCTGATATTCAAGGTTAGGCTTGTATGTCCTTCTAGCTTCTTCTCTTAGTTTAGCATGTCTATCAGGGCATCTTGAAGCCATATGACCAATCTTATTACAATTAAAATATTTAAAGGGTGCTTTACCTTCATACTTACTTCCAACGGAACCTTTAGGCATTTTCCTTGCAAATATTGCTTCAAGTTCTTCATTTTCTTTCCTTCTTTCCTCAAGTTCTCTTGCATAAAAGGCTTTCCAATCAGATTTGTAAAATCATGATGCAGATGATGTTGATGCTTTAAAGGATAAATCTATCTCTATATTAGCAACAGGACAAAATTCCTCAATTTCAAAGGCTGAAAGTTTTCCAATCAATGTATCCCTAGTTACTGATATATTAGGCATTGTTCTTAGCTCATTTATAGCAGTAACCTTCATTTTATATGCCGGTGGCAATCTTCTTAAAACTTTTGAAACAATTTCATCTTCACTTAAGGTTCCTCCACAATATTTAATACCCAAAACAATTTCATTAAGTCTTTCCATAAAAAAAGAAATACTTTCATCTTCTTCCATTTTCAGATGTTCATACCTGACCCAGAAGCTTTCAAGTTTTTCTATTTTGACTGTGGAATGTCCTTCATTCAGTGTTTCCAAATGATCCCAAATAGCTTTAGCAGTTGACCTATCTGATAATCCCATGATTTGTTGATCTGATAATGCACTCAAAAGTGCTTCTCTTGCTTTGCAATCATTTTCCTCATCTTTAGTCAAGTTAGGTGGATTAGGTTGACTAGAAGTGGGAGCAGTATAACCATTCTTTGTAACTTCCTAGATGTCCTTTCCAATGCAATTTAAATGTCTCCATTCTTATTTTCCATATGCCATAATTGGTTCCATCAAGTTTAGGATTGTCCTTCCTGAAATAGTTAGTAGACATTGGATCACCTCAAGCTGTTAAACTTTTACAAAAAGTGAACTAGGCTCTGATACCAATTGTTAGGTCCCTTAGACAACTGAGAGGGGGGGCTGAATCAGTTGTCAAATAAATTCAAACCAAAAAAAACTTAACCAACTTAAAGTTTAATACCGGTGAACCAGTCTTTTATGTCGGTAGACAATTTATCAGTTAATTGCAATACCGGTAAAGATTAATGCATGAAACAAAAAGACAAAGCTATCCACAACATATAACACCAATGTTTGTACGTGGAAACCCTGTAAGGGGAAAACCCATGGTGGGAAACCTTACCCACAATGAGATGATAGTACTGCAGATAGTAAGTGCATACAAATAGGGTATGCACATGCAGAAAGGCCAAGTGCCTAGAGCTCACTGCTCAAACACAAAATGGGAGTCACACTAACTACAATTGGATGATTAAATCCAATAATAATGTACTACTCAAAATAGCATCTTTATATGTTGGATTTAGTATCGGTGTAGTTCTGATATACTTTCACAAAACTCTCCTTTAACCTTCAAATGATGTCTGCGTGTATAGCTTTGCTTATTCTCGCATATACCTTCACACAATTCTTTTTCACATTCCACACTTGATCTAAAAAATAAGATCTTACATTTATACCATAACCTAGGACCAATTTTAGTAGGTCGTCTCTAAAGGATAATATAATAAAATTAATTTACAAACCAATTGTTGGTCTCAAAATCTGATTATCCTTCAATGCCTTTAATAATATAATCTAAAATGGGTGCCGATAAGACATCAAGGATAAAAGGATTTTAGAGACAACATATGACAAGGTTTGGTTAGACCTTCTACACTTCGGGCCCTTCCTTAAGCCTAGGCGGGTATACCCTTTGTGAATTAACTTCACATTCTTAAGCAACAAACCCACAGTAAACCAGTCCAGAAAACCAGTGAGTTTATTCACCTTGAAAAAACAACTGAAAACAAAGAATGAAACAATATTCAACTTCAGTATATTTGATCAACAAAGCATGCAATAAACAGCTTCGATTAGTACCAGTGCTTTATCCAAGGCTACAGAGTCACTCAAACTCAAATAAAACTCCTGAAATAAAACATCTCTATACTTCCCATCAACTTGGTTTCCATTTATCCCTGTAAATGCCTAGCATCAACAAGAATTTAATCACTTCAAAATAAGCTAAGGTCCTCAAAATTCAAAGTTCATCCTGAAGTATTTACTAGTAGAGTGGTCATGCCTGTTTAATTTCCCTCCTAAAGAGAAAAGCTAGAAACACCCATACTGAGATTGCCTTACAATTCCATTCAAACAGAAAAATCCTAGATTATTCTGAATAAAAGAATAAATACGATTAAGGACAAATTTGAAGACGACACAGAGCTTTACTCAAAACTGATGGTCTGTATATTGATATTCATTTGAAAAAGATTTTACAAAAGTCTGATTCTCCATTAAACTTTGGAAAAGCTCAGATAACATTTCTGCAGCGTTTTCTTACAAAAATTGTGTGATCCCTTTCTCTCTAGTCCTGGTATCCATTTATAACAATATGGATGCACAAAGCTTCGGACTTCTTTGAGGAAAGTTTGTTACAATTACTTCAAAAAATTGAAGAAGTTACAATTTCAGTTATGCGCTCTTTTCAGCTTCTTCAGCAGTCTGTTGGACGGGTTATTCAGTTGCAACCTCCTCTGGCTTTTCAGGGACGTTCTCTAACTGCTCCGGATCTCGAGTGGAATATTTAATTCCCCACTCACCATACGTCTCCTCGGTCGGCCATACAAAATTAATCACATCACTTTTAACCTTAGTCAACCCTTTCCAAGAATTCCTCAGTTTGTTGACTTCTGAGTTAAGAAAACTGTAGTGTGATTTAATTCTCTCTATTTCCTGTATGGTTATAACAAAAAATGAGGTATCATCCAGATCAATAATTCCCTTGACCCTTGCTGACAATTTAGCATTTATCTCATTGAGCCATATCTGCTTATCTTTCAGCTGATCTGGATTGGCAAAAATTCCTGGAAGTAACTCACAAACCTGATCAGTGTATTCCTTTTTAAGCAATTTAACCCTTCTTTCCACATTATCCACCTCTGTCGCCAATTGCAATAAACTCTTAGTGATATCAGAAGTGGATTTGATAATAGGGTTAGCTCTTGCTTCATCACAGGAAACACACATGAACTCCAAATCCTGCTCCCTAGGCCTCCATCTGTCAAAAATGGGTGTCAATATGACTTTATCTCTTATCAACTCAGTCCATATCTCCATGACTTTTCCTACACTATTGTGAAGGAGTGAAGCATTTATAGTGTCTGCAAAACTGGAGACTGTGGCCTTGATCTTTTCTTCATACTTCCCTGCATAATAGGCCTGAGTTTGCTTAAGACTCTCTAATTCTTGGGGAGTTATCTCTATCATCTGAGAGCTGGAAGGTGCAGGAGATGGTGGGAGCTCAATAATGGGGCTAGTAGGTGGAGGTCTTGCAGGAGAAGAGGTGATCATTAATGTTGAAGATTCACCTTGTTGACGTTGTCCTGCTAATTGGCTCTGCAATCTGGCAATAATACTCTCCTTGCCTCTTATTTCCTCCTTGGCACTGTCATAAGCCTTCAAGACTGTTTCCAATTTGAACTGGAGAGCCTCTTTTTCTTTAGCATCCTTCTCAGCTACTGCAACACTAAATTTGGCAGTCTCCAACACCGTGCTAGCAGCCTCTACTACCCCTGTATTTTCTACTCTCCTGACCATCAATCCGCCAATGTGACTTGTCCCTGTGGTGTCTTTACCCTTTTTGTCCTCATTTCTCTTAAGGGACCACATGACTAGAGCAGCATTGTCTTTACTGAATGTAACCCCTTCCATGGGTTTGGTTTCTTTCCTCACTGCATCCAGCACCAGAGCATCAGCAATATTCCATTCTGGCAAAATGAGCACTCCAGCTTGTGCTACTAAATCTCTCCCCTGTTCAGGAGTGATGGTTTTGAATTCTTCCATCATCTCCTGTTTTATTTCTTCCTCCACCGAGGCTGGATCTTTATTTGGTTGTTCTGCCTTTCTTGTTTCACATCTAGCATTATATTTATCTATATGTTGTTTCCATATAAACTGCATGAATGCTTCAGATGTCACAAAACTATCATCTGCTAGAAAAGCACTAGTGGCCTTCTTTATCTCAGGATCCCACTCCTGGCCTTTGAGTTCAGTCGAGGTGATGTCCATTTGTGCTTCAGTGGGTTCTTCTAGCATCCCCTCTTCCACTTCATCATATGTATACTCAATCTCCCCCAAACTGCCCAACTGAGATAGGTATTCAGTTGCTGCTTGTTCATCTCCAATGTGGAGAGGGGATTGGGATGGGGAATATAAGGGTGTATCTGATTGCACCTCCTTCCCCACCCTCTGCTTCTTTGGGCTGTCTTGTATGTGAATGACTTCATGTGCTTTCCTCTTCCCTTTGGATGAAGAGGGTTCCCCTCTTGCAGACACCAACACACTGTAACCTGCTTTCTTATGCAGGGTGTAATCACCAGGAGGGATGGCTTTAATAGGATCTAATTTCCCCAAAATCATTCTTGCTTTCTCAGGGTTGTTTTTAATTACAACTTCCCTTTTCTCCTTTATTGTCTGCATCACATCCTCAAAACAAATAATCAAAAATTTTATCTTTTCTTCCAATGGGAAGAAGCTAGACAATGGGTCATAGCTAGCATCAAATTGATGCACAAAATCCAGGGCCTTCCTGTAAGCTACCCATTTTTCCTTCCTCAACTCCTGTTCATCCAAATCAAATTCATTCCTGATGAGGTCTTCAAGAAAGTGGAATTGATGGGGCCTACCTCTGCATGCTACTTTCTTCCGGAATACACCATTGTAGAAGTCCTCCGGATCAGCACATCTTGACACTGCAGTGGACAAATGGTAGGGTTTGAGGAAATCCTCAAAACATTTCCAGCCGCCCTTGGTGATTACAAATTGGTGGGCTACTGTAGCTGTAGGGAAAATAGTCCCTTTACCTCGGCCTGTTAACTTTGCCTCTTGCAAGTCACCAATTTGTCTGAGAATCTCAGCTATTCCCACTTTGAGGGGAACCTGGTATGGTAACAAAAATGGGGTGCCTCTGAAACCAAAAACCCTAAACACTGTGGACACTGGATATAAATACATATCACCCCAGTTATGAACAATCTTGACATTCTCTGCGAATTCTTTTGGTCTTAAGAATTCCAGAAGAATCTTGGGGACTCGTGGATTGTCAGAGCAAAGAAGAGTCCTTATCTTGGATGCAAAATATTTATCAAACTTTAGAAAACTTGCATCCTCTCTATCCCATGACAATACGGTACTCCATAATTGTACTGGCATCTTTTCTCCCTCCTTTTCCTTTACCAGGTCCATTCCACTGGCAAAATAATCTCCACCTTTGAAGAGGAAGAGGTGCATCAATAGTGAATACCACCCAAATGGCCTATCCACCTTCCCATTCTTTATCCCCATCAGTCCTCCATGGATAGCATCAGCAATATAGGAGGCATAATCAAATGTAATAGCAAGAGAAGGATTCAGAATTTGAACAATCATTAGCAGATAATGATTTGGCATATTAGATTCAGCATCCTCTCCTAGAACTTGGCAAAGTGCCCAGTACATCCCTTTTGCCCTTAAGGTAAACATACTTAGTGAAAAGGGCTCTTGTGTATTGGGCCCTACAACTGCTAACCCTCCCACTTTCAGAAAAAGTTCTTTGAGAGGCCCATTCCTGAGATGAGTCCTCTGTGCCCTGTATACCTGAGTTAATTGTGTGAAGTTTATAGGTTCCAAGAAATTGGTAAACTCACTAAGCCCAAACGCTTTTCTTAGCTCTTCTGCATTTATCTCCACGAGGGTTTTTCCATTCACATCCCGGATACACCTGGTAACTGAATCATAATTTAATGCCATCTGGGTTAACAAATCTGTATCCATGAACACCCCTGGGACTACCAATCTCCCAACATCCAATTCCCAAATGTTATTTTGAGGAGCAGGAGAATTCCTCATTCCAAAACCGATTTTAAATAACCCCAACCCAGACAGCCCAACCTGTGGGTCTCTTAACCAATTACCCTTATCATACAATCCTTCTCCAATTCTCAGTCGGGGAGCCCTGGGTACTAATTCTTTGGCCTTAGATGCCTGGTTGGTTGACAGCGTCAACTGCTCTAAGAAGTCATCACACACACTTCTTTCAAGATAATCAACTTTACCAGAAAATTCCCTTTTAGGAGCCATTTGCAATACAACCAGATAAATATTACTTCTGAAACTATTTCTGCTATACGAGAACAGTTTCACGTATCACAACACAAGAACGGCTGCAAAATAAGAAAAAACCTGATGCTTGCTCGAAGAAATTCGCTCTGCAACCAATTCGCCTTCTCTGTATTTGTAAAAGATAACTCTGCATTTGCCTCCTCTGCAAAAATCCTTTTAAGAGGTATCCTTACTTGGTTGTTAGGAAATCAAATGCTTGTACTCTGGGCCTTAACTGTAACATTGATTCCGCATGCTTCGACCGTCCCTTCAAAATCGAATTCATACGAGAATTCATATTTTAGCTCCAACGGGTCGCAGTCTTTCTGCAAGTGTCTCTCTGTGAATTTCATTTTGACGGCTTTGTCCTTAGTCTAAGTCCTGTCTTTTATTGGCTACATAATACCACGCGGCATCCGACCATTGGCTTAGAAAATCCCCTCACATTCTATTTTGATACTGGCTGAATGTCGCCCTTTATACTGTGGCGGGCCCGTGCCTTTCTCTTTTTGCCATGTCATCATCATGACACGTGGACGACCGATATTAATCCTCGCTATTTCGCAGCCTTAAAGGGTAAGCACTTAACCCTTGCGAAATAGCGCGGGCCGTTGGATTATCTTTCAAGTTAATCACCTTTTAATCCTTCGAACAGGTCCTTAGGAATGGTGGGCCCACTGACACGCCATAGACACCTGGCTTCTTGTCACCTTCGAAGCTGACCTGTCAACTTTTCATTTGTCAAACATACACTATAGGGACCCACAGCTGCCTTTTAGACCGCGTGTCATCAAGACACGTGGACGGTCCAGGTTAACTTTCGCTATTTTGCAGCCTTAAAGTGTGAGCATCTTACCCTTGCGAAATAGTGCGAGCCGTTAGATCTTATCTCGACTTGCTCGGCATTTAAACCCTGGTAGGAGCTCTCAAAGGTGGTGGGCCCATGGACACATCATGGACACCTGGCGCCCTGTCATCTTCGAAGCTGACTTGTCAACTTTTCATTCGCTGGAAGGAGCCACGGGGTCTCAATGAATTGTAAGAGCTATCCCTGCCAGGTCGCCTCCACCTGTGAGCTGACTCATCTTTGGGGCCCACTTTGATCCTTAATCTTAAAATGCTGACTGTGGCGGCCTGTGCCACGTGCTGCCCTCTAATACGCCAGAGAAAACCACGTAGAGGGGGCCCCACCTTCTTGACAGCCGCAACCTTCACTTCCTCCGCATGACACATGGATGGCTGATATTAATCCTCGCTATTTCGCAGCCTTAAAGGGCAAGCACTTAGCCTTTGCGAAATAGCGCCAACCATCGGATCTTTCCCCAAGTTGATCAGTGTTTACTGGGCCCGGCACTTTAGAAGGAAATAATAAAAGGTGAAAATTTTTCAAATAATTAACATGACCGCCTAGGGAAATAGCAAGGGGGGAACACTTCTTACGACCCCGCGACCCATGACTTAAGTGAAATAAAGTAACGACGGAATAGAAACCAGGGGATTCAAAACAAAAGATAAAGCGCAAAACTTAGAAAAGCCTTAAACCCTCTAGGTCTAGAATAAGGCTGAAGCATTTGGGGCCACATCTTATACAAACTTTTTCAAAAACCATAACCAAATATGGTGAAAGAACCCAATTTTAAAAAACAGCGACAACAGCGGCTCTGACTGGGGATGGTTGATTGCGAGATCAACACAAGAAAACTCAGAAACTCTGGAGAAACAAACCAAAACACAAACCGAAACCAGGAAAACACGAAAGAAAACAAAATATATACAACAAAGGACCTACTGTGCATGGACATTAAGAGAAATAGTACTTCAGGAATTGTCCATGCACTGGAAATTCCTGCATCTCATCATTCATATTCTTCAAGAAATATGAATCCTTACCATTCAAATCACAAATTACAAAAAGGCCGATCCAGAGTGATTCAAATTTCTTATGCTTTCCTTTATCCTGCCCTTTTGCATTCCACTGAAGAACCATGTCATCAATTTGAAACTTCCTCAATGATGTCCTTTTATCAAAAAGATACTTTGACTGTAACTGGAGCTTCTGATTTTTCTTATGAGCGGAGATTCTAAGCTCTTCCACCTCTACAATTTGGATCATCCTGGTCTCCATTGGTTCAGATAGTTCCATGCTCTCTTTCTGCAAAAACTTATATACTGGAAGAAAATTATTTACCGGTAATCTGGCTTGGGTACCATAAACCAACTCAAAAGGTGACATTCCAATGGATTTTTTAACTGGTATTCTATCCGCCCACAGAGCCAATTTCAACTTTTGATCCCAAGACCTTTTGTTTTCTTCTAAGATCTTCTTAATAATAGTTAGCAAGCTTTTGTTGCTAGATTCTGCTTGTCCATTCCCTTGAGGGTGATAAGGTGATGAGTATGACATAAGTATACCATGACTATTGCAAAAGCCAATAAATTCTTCTGATCTAAAACACATAGCATTATCCATTATCAATTTTGCAGGTGTTCCAAATCTAGTCACAATATTATCCATCAAGAAATCAATGACAATTCTGCTAGTAGCTCTTCTTGTGGGAATAGCTTCTATCCATTTAGTAAAATAATCTGTAGCCACTATAATCCATCCATGACCTCTTCCTGACTTCTCAGCAATTTCTCCAATAAAATCAATACCCCATTGGACAAAAGGAGCTTCTACTGAGACTGGATTCAGGGGTAAAGCTCCTCCATACTTAAGCTTAGAAGAAAATCTCTGACATGAATCACATTTTCGAACATATGCATGGGTATCTTTAAACAAAGTAGGCCAATAATACCCAGCCCGTATTATCTTACCAGCTGTAGTCTTAGCAGAGTAATGACCTCCACACACTCCATCATGCATTTCATTCAACATCCGTTTAGCTTGAAATTCATCCAAACACAGCAGCAACTCCCCATCTCTCTGTCTCCAATAAAGATCACCCTGAATGAGGACATATTTCTGGGACTTGAGCTTCAAAGTTCTCTTCTGGCTGTGTGTCATTTCTTCTGGCAGCATATGACCTTTTAATACTTGGATTACTTCTGTGTACCATGGTTGCCTCTCAATACTAGTGACCAAAATATCTTCAACTTCAACATTGTGTACTTCTACATTCATGAGATTTGACTCAGTCATGAGCTTGGCCAAACCTAACCCTCTCACCAATTTAGTGATCTTTACCTCCAAATTGAACTCTTGAATTCTATTGATCCATCTACATCTCTTCCCAGTAACCTCAGATTGAGACAGAATATCTTTAACTGCAGCATGTGGAACATAGGCAGTGACATTTGCATTCACCAAATATGGCCTAAAGACTTTAACAGCTTTAACCAAGGCATAAGCTTGTTTCTCCATGGTTTCATATTTTAATTCTGCCACTTGCAAAGATTTGCTATAGAAAGCTATGGGATGATCATATCCCTCATTATCCTTTTGCAATAATACTGCAGCCACTGTGTGATATGAAGCAAAAGAAAACAGAGAAAAAGGCTTACCATAATCCGGGGACTTCAACACTGGTGCTTCCTGGATTGCTTTCTTAATCTCATTAAAAGCTTTTGAGGCTTCCTGATCCCAGTGAAACTTGGTGTCCTTCTTGAGCAACTTGACAATAGGCTTTACTATCTCAGCAAAGTTGGCAATGAATCTCCTGACAAAATTCACTTTGCCTAAAAAGGACTGAATTCCTTTCACATTTTTTGGTTCAGACACTTTATTGATTGCTTCAATTCTTTCAGGGTCTATTCTTACTCCTTCCTTGGAAACTATATGTCCCAATAACTTTCCTTCAGTGACCCCAAAATGACATTTTTTGGGATTCAGTGATACACCAAATTCCAAGGCTTTATCAAACACCTTCTCTAAATGTCCACAGTGATCATCAGCTCTTTTTGAGAAACAAGTTAAATCATCTTGGTAAACCACCATAATAATGTTAATGAATTCCTTAAAAGCCACATCCATAGCTCTTTGAAAGGTAGCCCCTGCATTTTTCAATCCAAACGGCATTCTCACATACACATAAGTTCCCCATGGAGTAGTAAAAGCTGTTTTAAACTGTTCAGACTCCTTTACAAGCACTTGATTGTATCCTGAGAAACCATCCATCATGGACAAAAGATCACAACCTGTCACTCTTTGTAGCATTGCTTCCATGTTTGGAGATGAATAATTATCTTTTAGGGAAGCAACATTCAGATTCCTAAAATCCACACACAATCTGATATCTCCATTCTTTTTTCTCATGGGGACCAAATTAGAAACCCATGAAGAATGTCTGATTGGTTTGATAATCCCCCCTTCTCTCAATTTAGTCAACTCTTGTTGCATTTTTGTTTCTAACAAGGGGTTAATAGGTCTCTGCTTCTGTCTAAAAGGCTTAGCATCTGGAAGTAAGGGAATTTCATGCTGAAAAAGATCTTGTCTATACGCCTTTAGATCTTCATAAGACCAAGCAAAAACATGTTTATACCTTTTCAGTAAACTGATTAGGTTAGTCCTAACATGAGAAGGTAGCTTCTTTCCAATATATACCAACTTGGGAGATGATTCTGTCCCCAAGTTGACCTCCTCTAATTCTTCTAACTTAGTGGTAGATTGCTGGTGTAGATGACTGTCATTATAACTAAACATGCTTTCTAACTCCACCAGCCCTTTAGGTATCTCGTTGGTTTCCAATTGGACAATATCATTTCCAAACATTTTCTCTCTGCCATCCACTACTTCCACCAATGCATTACAATCAATTTTTTGTCCATCATAATCATCAACACATTGGATGAACCTAAGAATATCATCATCATCAGCAAAAACTTGCCAGTTATATACATTATCAGGGATAGCAGGCCTAGCTTTTATTTCCACAGTGGAGATACCAGTTAGTGTTGCATCGTCATTTTTTAAAGCAACATTAGCTAGGAAATCTGCCATAATATTTTTTGCTCGCTCTATCTAGTTGATAGAAAAGGCATCAAAATATTCAATAATATCCCAAACAGCATGCTTATATTGCTTCAATTTATCATTCTTAGATGCATACTTAGATCTTACCTGAGAGACGACCAGCTCTGAATCACCCATCACTTTCAATAATCGGATTCCATGCTTTTTTGCAACCTCAAGTCCTAATAACAAAGCTTCATACTCTGCAGTATTATTTGTGCATTGGAATGCCAATAAGAATGAATATTTAAAGGTTATACCTGATGGGGATACAAAAAGAACCCCTGCTCCTGACCCTTCTTTGGAACAAGCTCCATCAAAATACATTTGCCACAATCCATACTGCTGTGCTTGTAGTTCAACTACAATTGGGTCAGTGTTCTTCAACTGAGGTGATACTGGCTGAATTCTGAAATTATCTAAATCCACATCAATCATACAGTTAAGCATACTAGGGTCCACATTTTCAACTACCTTAGGAGCTCGTGGCTCCCTGTATAGTTTGACCTTATTGCCACCAACAGGAATAGTAGCATAAGACAAATCCAATTGAACATTTCCCCCCACTGCTGCGGCCCACTGCCTAGAGAGTAACATGCCATAGTGGGGTTTAGTATCTGTGACAATAACATCCATTTTGTAAGTAGCTTCAGGAAATGCAGCTATTTTTACTTCTACATCTTTCATTGTACCTATCACAGGCACTTCTCTGTTATCCATGGCATAACATTTCCCATACACGGTGGTTACTGACAATCCTAATTCTTTCATGACACCATAGGGCATCACATTAGCAGCTGCTCCTGAATCTATCATGTAATTTTTAATTAACCGGTTATTGACTAGCAAAGTAACATAGAAAGGGTCCACCTGAGAAGGCTCCTGAGTGATAGTGGTTCCAACATATACCTCTGGAGTTTGGAACTCTTGATCCTTCCCGATTTTGTCTGAACCAGTGGGTGATACTGAACCACCATCAGATATACTAGAGAATAGAGACAAAGCTGCATCCTTGTGTTCCTTAATCTTTAGTAACTCCACTAATGGGACAGTGACCTTCATTTGAGTTAAAGCTTGGGCCATATTAAATGTGGAATAATTACACTGTTCAGTATTAGCCTTAACCTTTTCTACTTTGAGTTGGTTACCCTTTTTTACTATTTCCACCTTTTGCACATCACCAGCATTTTTGGCATCTGTGGTTCTAGGGAAGTCTTTAACTTGTTCCTCTTTTTCTTGACTAGCTTTAACAGTAGCAGTAACACTGCTTGATGCCCCTTTCTTTGTGACCTCTTTTACAAACATGGAACCTGGCTCACCTTGATCAGTATCTCTCTTGGTGCTTCTCAGATTGTAGTTATGTTTAGCTTTGGCGATTGCGGCCTTAGTGAGGTTTCTAACCTCTTCTTCACTAGGCCTCCTAAGATGAACTTCCTCATCTTCAACTGTTACCACATTCAATGTAGGGTGCCAGCCTAAGGCTAACTGCCCTTTTACTGATCTTTCATTATCTAACGCATCACTGCACTCACTTGGCATAGATTCCTCATCACTTTCTATGATAGTTTCAAACATATTAATATCAAGCTCTGCTTCTGGTCTCATGGATTCCTCCAGAGCTTGAGCTACTGCACACTGGTGAGGAGAATGTGGTCCATCACAAGCAATACACCAGGGAGTGTTTTCTATATTATTAACAGTCTTGCCTTTCAAAGGATCTGGTGTGTCTTGGCTTTGGGCAATTTTAGGCTTCTCAACTTGGGGCTTACCATCCTTCCAATTTGTATTGTATGGCATATCATGTAACCTAGGAGGTCTATCTTGCCAATTGTAATGAGGTTTATCATTTTTGTTAACCTTAGCAGTCAAATCTTTCATAGCAGTGACCAGTTTTTCTATTTTATCCTCTTCCTTAGCAACTTTGTTAGGTTGTTGTTTGGTTTCATGCCATAATCTTCCATCTATCCTCCTTCCTAACTTGCCAGATGCCTTTCTATTACTTTCAACATTTATGGCGATTCTAAAGGCATCCCTCAAGTTATGAGGATTTTTATCTCTGAGAATGTAGGCCATCTTAGAATCAAATGCATTATAATAGGTGTTAAGGCACATATTGTCATCTAGCCTCATTACCTGATATAATCTATGCATAGCCTTCTGGAACCTAGCATTAAAATCAGTGACTATTTCATTTTCAGATTTTCTGATATTATTGAACTCATTCAGCATGAAACTCACATTAGTCTTATCACCATACTGTTCTTGAAAGCAATTTTTGAATTCCTCCCATGAACCTATGCTGGCCACTGGAAGACCTCTATACCAATCTCTTGCATCATCAACCAGGGATTGAACAAACAGTTTCATAATCACATCTTCATCAACTATCTCATAATCATTTATCAAATCCCCAAAAGATTTGAGATGTTCCTCAGCACTGACTGCATTGTTCCTGGCAAATTTATGGAGTTTGTCTCTTAACTCAATGAGAACATGATTTGGATATCCTGGGATCCCATCAAAAAACAATTGCTTATATTGTTCTAGATTAATCGGCCTTCTTTGAAAAGGGGAAACAGTATTATTATTCCCCATAATCATCTTAGCCTTTGAGATTGGGGATTGAGATGTTTGGGTGTACTGCTTATTTGAAGGTATGTGGCTTACTGAAGCAATGTTAGTGTGCACTGCTGGTTGGATATTGACCTGAGGGAGAGAAATTTGTTGGGGATTAGGCTTACTAAGATCTTCTGATGGGAATGTGATAGGGGGAGCTTTTAGGTAGTTAATCTTTCTCTTAACTTCCTGATTTGCAGCCTCTAACTCAGCCTTTTCCAACTCCATTTGGAGGTCTTCCTTTTCCTTCCTCATCTTTTCCATCTCTCTCTCATGTGCTAGGATCCTCTGAGAAATCCCTTCTGCAGTTTTAGACTCTACTCCATCATCTACCCATATCTGTTTCCCTTTGTTTAAATTAACTCTAGGGAGTTGGGAATCATTAGGGACTTCTTTACTTGGCTGGGCTACTGACTTAGGAACTGGTTTGATCTTAGGAGTTAAGATTTCCCTGATCACCGGGCCTTCTTCATCACTCTTTTCTTTATCTTTGGCAAGGACTTCAAGATCAGCTATCTGTCTAAGAAGCCTATCTCTCTCCATCATTTTGGCTTTAACTTCCTTTTCCTTATTTGCCTCTTTTTGGGCCCTCAAGGATATTAAATGATGAACCCTTTTATTTAATTCTTCAATTTCTTGAGACATCTTATCCTCATCAGGATAATTTTCTTCAAAATCCGATTCATTAATTTGATCTATATCAATCAAACTAATGTTCCCATCTATCGTCCTAGGAACAGAGTGCCTAATAGCAGTTGAACTGGTTCTATCTTTTGCAGAAACACTAGCATGTGATAAATCTCGACTTAAAATAGGCATATCATCAATATTTCCAAACAATCCTGAATGAAAACCTAAAATATCCTGATCCGAATCTCTTGAAGATGAATTTGACTTTTCATAGACAGGTCGGTCAGGCATCTTACCAGTATTGTTGTTTTTCTGCACCCATGCAGCATTTGACGGCTCGTGCATCACAGATCTCTTCTGGCCTCTTCGTGATTGCTCGGGCAGACCTTCTTGCAGGGTTTCACGAGGATGTTTCTTCATAAATAATCTTGTATGCTTATTTCCTTGCATCTTGTCTGTCTTTATTTTAGAAAGCTTATATCTCACAAGGACTGGTTCAAAAAATAACAGAGTCACCACCCACAAAACTATGGGAAATATAAACGCAAGTTGTCTTACTCACAAACACAACAATACTTTCCAGAAGCTTGGCACAGATTCTGTGTCTATATCTTTGCGATAACTATCCCCAGCAGAGTCGCCACTTTTGTTGGTCTCAAAATCTGATTATCCTTCAATGCCTTTAATAATATAATCTAAAATGGGTGCCGATAAGACATCAAGGATAAAAGGATTTCAGAGACAACTTATGACAAGGTTTGGTTAGACCTTCTACACTTCGGGCTCTTCCTTAAGCCCAGGCGGGTATACCCTTTGTGAATTAACTTCACATTCTTAAGCAACAAACCCACAGCAAACCAGTCCAAAAAACCAGTGAGTTTATTCACCTTGAAAAAACAACTGAAAACAAAGAATGAAACAATATTCAACTTCAGTATATTTGATCAACAAAGCATGCAATAAACAGCTTCGATTAGTACCAGTGCTTTATCCAAGGCTACAGAGTCACTCAAACTCAAATAAAACTCCTGAAATAAAACATCTCTATACTTCCCATCAACTTGGTTTCCATTTATCCCTGTAAATGCCTAGCATCAACAAGAATTTAATCACTTCAAAATAAGCTAAGGTCCTCAAAATTCAAAGTTCATCCTGAAGTATTTACTGGTAGAGTGGTCATGCCTGTTTAATTTCCCTCCTAAAGAGAAAAGCTAGAAACACCCATACTGAGATTGCCTTACAATTCCATTCAAACAGAAAAATCTTAGATTATTCTGAATAAAAGAATAAATACGATTAAGGACAAATTTGAAGACGACACAGAGCTTTACTCAAAACTGATGGTCTGTATATTGATATTCATTTGAAAAAGATTTTACAAAAGTCTGATTCTCCATTAAACTTTGGAAAAGCTCAGATAACATTTCTGCAGCGTTTTCTTACAAAAATTGTGTGATCCCTTTCTCTCTAGTCCTGGTATCCATTTATAACAATATGGATGCACAAAGCTTCGGACTTCTTTGAGGAAAGTTTGTTACAATTACTTCAAAAAATTGAAGAAGTTACAATTTCAGTTATGCGCTCTTTTCAGCTTCTTCAGCAGTCTGTTGGACGGGTTATTCAGTTGCAACCTCCTCTGGCTTTTCAGGGACGTTCTCTAACTGCTCCGGATCTCGAGTGGAATATTTAATTCCCCACTCACCATACGTCTCCTCGGTCGGCCATACAAAATTAATCACATCACTTTTAACCTTAGTCAACCCTTTCCAAGAATTCCTCAGTTTGTTGACTTCTGAGTTAAGAAAACTGTAGTGTGATTTAATTCTCTCTATTTCCTGTATGGTTATAACAAAAAATGAGGTATCATCCAGATCAATAATTCCCTTGACCCTTGCTGACAATTTAGCATTTATCTCATTGAGCCATATCTGCTTATCTTTCAGCTGATCTGGATTGGCAAAAATTCCTGGAAGTAACTCACAAACCTGATCAGTGTATTCCTTTTTAAGCAATTTAACCCTTCTTTCCACATTATCCACCTCTGTCGCCAATTGCAATAAACTCTTAGTGATATCAGAAGTGGATTTGATAATAGGGTTAGCTCTTGCTTCATCACAGGAAACACACATGAACTCCAAATCCTGCTCCCTAGGCCTCCATCTGTCAAAAATGGGTGTCAATATGACTTTATCTCTTATCAACTCAGTCCATATCTCCATGACTTTTCCTACACTATTGTGAAGGAGTGAAGCATTTATAGTGTCTGCAAAACTGGAGACTGTGGCCTTGATCTTTTCTTCATACTTCCCTGCATAATAGGCCTGAGTTTGCTTAAGACTCTCTAATTCTTGGGGAGTTATCTCTATCATCTGAGAGCTGGAAGGTGCAGGAGATGGTGGGAGCTCAATAATGGGGCTAGTAGGTGGAGGTCTTGCAGGAGAAGAGGTGATCATTAATGTTGAAGATTCACCTTGTTAACGTTGTCCTGCTAATTGGCTCTGCAATCTGGCAATAATACTCTCCTTGCCTCTTATTTCCTCCTTGGCACTGTCATAAGCCTTCAAGACTGTTTCCAACTTGAGCTGGAGAGCCTCTTTTTCTTTAGCATCCTTCTCAGCTACTGCAACACTAAATTTGGTAGTCTCCAACACCGTGCTAGCAGCCTCTACTACCCCTGTATTTTCTACTCTCCTGACCATCAATCCGCCAATGTGACTTGTCCCTGTGGTGTCTTTACCCTTTTTGTCCTCATTTCTCTTAAGGGACCACATGACTAGAGCAGCATTGTCTTTACTGAATGTAACCCCTTCCATGGGTTTGGTTTCTTTCCTCACTGCATCCAGCACCAGAGCATCAGCAATATTCCATTCTGGCAAAATGAGCACTCTAGCTTGTGCTTCTAAATCTTTCCCCTGTTCAGGAGTGATGGTTTTGAATTCTTCCATCATCTCCTGTTTTATTTCTTCCTCCACCGAGGCTGGATCTTTATTTGGTTGTTCTGCCTTTTTTGTTTCACATCTAGCATTATATTTATCTATATGTTGTTTCCATATAAACTGCATGAATGCTTCAGATGTCACAAAACTATCATCTGCTAGAAAAGCACTAGTGGCCTTCTTTATCTCAGGATCCCACTCCTGGCCTTTGAGTTTAGTCGAGGTGATGTCCATTTGTGCTTCAGTGGGTTCTTCTAGCATCCCCTCTTCCACTTCATCATATGTATACGCAATCTCCCCCAAACTGCCCAACTGAGATAGGTATTCAGTTGCTGCTTGTTCATCTCCAATGTGGAGAGGGGATTGGGATGGGGAATATAAGGGTGTATCTGATTGCACCTCCTTCCCCACCCTCTGCTTCTTTGGGCTGTCTTGTATGTGAATGACTTCATGTGCTTTCCTCTTCCCTTTGGATGAAGAGGGTTCCCCTCTTGCAGACACCAACACACTGTAACCTGCTTTCTTATGCAGGGTGTAATCACCAGGAGGGATGGCTTTAATAGGATCTAATTTCCCCAAAATCATTCTTGCTTTCTCAGGGTTGTTTTTAATTACAACTTCCCTTTTCTCCTTTATTGTCTGCATCACATCCTCAAAACAAATAATCAAAAATTTTATCTTTTCTTCCAATGGGAAGAAGCTAGACAATGGGTCATAGCTAGCATCAAATTGATGCACAAAATCCAGGGCCTTCCTGTAAGCTACCCATTTTTCCTTCCTCAACTCCTGTTCATCCAAATCAAATTCATTCCTGATGAGGTCTTCAGGAAAGTGGAATTGATGGGGCCTACCTCTGCATGCTACTTTCTTCCAGAATACACCATTGTAGAAGTCCTCCGGATCAGCACATCTTGACACTGCAGTGGACAAATGGTAGGGTTTGAGGAAATCCTCAAAACATTTCCAGCCGCCCTTGGTGATTACAAATTGGTGGGCTACTGTAGCTGTAGGGAAAATAGTCCCTTTACCTCGGCCTGTTAACTCTGCCTCTTGCAAGTCACCAATTTGTCTGAGAATCTCAGCTATTCCCACTTTGAGGGGAACCTGGTATGGTAACAAAAATGGGGTGCCTCTGAAACCAAAAACCCTAAACACTGTGGACACTGGATATAAATACATATCACCCCAGTTATGAACAATCTTGACATTCTCTGCGAATTCTTTTGGTCTTAAGAATTCCAGAAGAATCTTGGGGACTCGTGGATTGTCAGAGCAAAGAAGAGTCCTTATCTTGGATGCAAAATATTTATCAAACTTTAGAAAACTTGCATCCTCTCTATCCCATGACAATACGGTACTCCATAATTGTACCGGCATCTTTTCTCCCTCCTTTTCCTTTACCAGGTCCATTCCACTGGCAAAATAATCTCCACCTTTGAAGAGGAAGAGGTGCATCAATAGTGAATACCACCCAAATGGCCTATCCACCTTCCCATTCTTTATCCCCATCAGTCCTCCATGGATAGCATCAGCAATATAGGAGGCATAATCAAATGTAATAGCAAGAGAAGGATTCAGAATTTGAACAATCATTAGCAGATAATGATTTGGCATATTAGATTCAGCATCCTCTCCTAGAACTTGGCAAAGTTCCCAGTACATCCCTTTTGCCCTTAAGGTAAACATACTTAGTGAAAAGGGCTCTTGTGTATTGGGCCCTACAACTGCTAACCCTCCCACTTTCAGAAAAAGTTCTTTGAGAGGCCCATTCCTGAGATGAGTCCTCTGTGCCCTGTATACCTGAGTTAATTGTGTGAAGTTTATAGGTTCCAAGAAATTGGTAAACTCACTAAGCCCAAACGCTTTTCTCAGCTCTTCTGTATTTATCTCCACGAGGGTTTTTCCATTCACATCCTGGATACACCTGGTAACTGAATCATAATTTAATGCCATTTGGGTTAACAAATCTGTATCCATGAACACCCCTGGGACTACCAATCTCCCAACATCTAATTCCCAAATGTTATTTTGAGGAGCAGGAGAATTCCTCATTCCAAAACCGATTTTAAATAACCCCAACCCAGACAGCCCAACCTATGGGTCTCTTAACCAATTACCCTTATCATACAATCCTTCTCCAATTCTCAGTCGGGGAGCCCTGGGTACTAATTCTTTGGCCTTAGATGCCTGGTTGGTTGACAGCGTCAACTGCTCTAAGAAGTCATCACACATACTTCTTTCAAGATAATCAACTTTACCAGAAAATTCCCTTTTAGGAGCCATTTGCAATACAACCAGATAAATATTACTTCTGAAACTATTTCTGCTATACGAGAACAGTTTCACGTATCACAACACAAGAACGGCTGCAAAATAAGAAAAAACCTGATGCTTGCTCGAAGAAATTCGCTCTGCAACCAATTCGCCTTCTCTGTATTTGTAAAAGATAACTCTGCGTTTGCCTCCTCTGCAAAAATCCTTTTAAGAGGTATCCTTACTTGGTTGTTAGGAAATCAAATGCTTGTACTCTGGGCCTTAACTGTAACATTGATTCTGCATGCTTCAATCGTCCCTTCAAAATCGAATTCATACGAGAATTCATATTTTAGCTCCAACGGGCCGCAGTCTTTCTGCAAGTGTCTCTCTGTGAATTTCATTTTGACGGCTTTGTCCTTAGTCTAAGTCCTGTCTTTTATTGGCTACATAATACCACGCGGCATCCGACCATTGGCTTAGAAAATCCCCTCACATTCTATTTTGATACTGGCTGAATGTCGCCCTTTATACTGTGGCGGGCCCGTGCCTTTCTCTTTTTGCCATGTCATCATCATGACACGTGGATGGCCGATATTAATCCTCGCTATTTCACAGCCTTAAAGGGTAAGCACTTAACCCTTGCGAAATAGCGCGGGCCGTTGGATTATCTTTCAAGTTAATCACCTTTTAATCCTTCGAACAGGTCCTCAGGAATGGTGGGCCCACTGACACGCCATAGACACCTGGCTTCTTGTCACCTTCGAAGCTGACCTGTCAACTTTTCATTTGTCAAACATACACTATAGGGACCCACAGCTGCCTTTTAGACCGCGTGTCATCAAGACACGTGGACGGTCCAGGTTAACTTTCGCTATTTTGCAGCCTTAAAGTGTGAGCATCTTGCCCTTGCGAAATAGCGCGAGCCGTTAGATCTTATCTCGACTTGCTCGGCATTTAAACCCTGTTAGGAGCTCTCAGAGGTGGTGGGCCCACGGACACATCATGGACACCTGGCGCCCTGTCATCTTCGAAGCTGACCTGTCAACTTTTCATTTGCTGGAAGGAGCCACGAGGTCTCAATGAATTGTAAGAGCTATCCCTGCCAGGTCGCCTCCACCTGTGAGCTGACTCATCTTTGGGGCCCACTTTGATCCTTAATCTTAAAATGCTGACTGTGGCGGCCTGTGCCACGTGCTGCCCTCTAATACGCCAGAGAAAACCACGTAGAGGGGGCCCCACCTTCTTGACAGCCGCAACCTTCACTTCCTCCACATGACACATGGACGGCTGATATTAATCCTCGCTATTTTGCAGCCTTAAAGGGCAAGCACTTAGCCTTTGCGAAATAGCGCCAACCATCGGATCTTTCCCCAAGTTGATCAGTGTTTACTGGGCCCGGCACTTTAGAAGGAAATAATAAAAGGTGAAAATTTTTCAAATAATTAACATGACCGCCTAGGGAAATAGCAAGGGGGGAACACTTCTTACGACCCCGCGACCCATGACTTAAGTGAAATAAAGTAACGACGGAATAGAAACCAGGGGATTCAAAACAAAAGATAAAGCGCAAAACTTAGAAAAGCCTTAAACCCTCTAGGTCTAGAATAAGGCTGAAGCATTTGGGGCCACATCTTATACAAACTTTTTCAAAAACCATAACCAAATATGGTGAAAGAACCCAATTTTAAAAAACAGCGACAACACCAATTAATACCCAATGAAATAACCGATTCAACATGTCGTCTTTAATGCATTTACCACAATAATAAGTCATCTTCATAGCGTGCCATGCTAATCTGGAAAAGATAAACTTGTCGGTGTAACCTGGACCTATTTGCCAGTAACAGCAAATATGCAAATATGAATATGTCGATTAACAAACCTTCAATACAAAGTGTTCAAACAATGTCTTTGACATAATCATGTGATTTCCATATCATTCCAAGTGTCGGTGATCAATATATCCTGCCGGTGTACCAGATACTAGTGATTGTTCATAAGTCATTTGCTTGTCGGTGAATGTTGTTGATTCTCCAAAGTGCCAGAGTTGATAAGTGTTTAGAAGGTGTTGACATCAATGACAAAACCATACCAAAATACCAACATCAGGAATCTTCAAATTTTATGTTTGTGACCCTAGATTTTTGCACTAAACACCTGAGGAGCCCCTAGAACGAGCTTTAAAAACTGACCCAAACACCTGACCAAGACTTGCAAGTTGGCACGCTGATAGATTGCAATACATAGAATCTGGAGCATCTGACAAATCATCATTACAACATCCAAGGAAAAAAAAATTAACCCGCAAAGTTGCCTACTTGGTTGTTTTTGATTCTGCACTTGTTAAAACAGCCTAAGTAGCACTCAAAACTTTATTTGAAAAAATATCAAATCATCACTTCATGAACTACCACTTGGCACACTGGCACATCAATATACCTTGAACACATTTGCATGAGGGTTTGACCTGATTAGGTCACATGTGAAAATTATTTACCCTCAAAGTTGGCTTCTCTGAAAATATACATTGCTGATGCTGAAACCCTAAAAAATGTCAATTTGGAATGGGTCTCAAAAACTAATCATACAATGAGTTGGGGGGAGACAAACTTGGGATATGGTAGACATTTTTACAGAGACTCATGAGGTATGATTGATTTTAATTTCAAATCAACTGGATGCAAAATATAAATTTTCAAAGTGGGCTCTTGACTGTTGTTTGACAATGTTAAGTTGCAGAACTGAACTTTTTGCAAATGGATTTAACTTTGAAAATTTGTCAAACATTTTGGTGGGACTTATCCACTTGGCAAGGAGCATCAAAAAATATCAAGGAATCACAGATAACTCTTTGTTTAGCTTGACCATCAACTGGCACAAAGATATAATGCTTCAAACAAGGCTACTCAGAAAAGTGCAAACATGTGTAATATGTAGACCTAACCTTAGGACCTCCAAAGGAGACTTTATAAATGCATCATAACTAATCTGAGGAAGCTACAAATGGACACATGGCATCTATATATGGTGTATAACCATCCCCCAAAGGGATTTATTTGGTGCAAAAATGTAAGCTCACAAATTGAGCTACTCAAGCTTGCTCTAAAAGGCGATTCTGAATGCAATCTACAAAATTTCGAGCCAGGGTCTTCAAAATCAGACAAAATTTTTGAAGTCCCAACATTTGCAATGCTCCCATGATGCATAAGAAGTTGTCCATGAAAGTCCATTTCAAGTTGGAGTTACTTGTCCATGTTGAAGTGTGTTTTGTTTGACTTTCCATCCACCCTGAGACCTTTGAATCAAATTGGTATCAAAGCTTAGGAAGTAGATCTCTTGGAAGAGATAGATTGAATTTTGCATAAGTTGGAAGGACATGGCAAAAGAGAAGGAGATGTTGCAAAGGAAGGCAAATTTTAGAACCAAATGCAAGTGTAAGGGCAAGGTATGTAATGTAATGATAGATTCTGGTAGTTTGGATAATATGGTATCACAAGAGATGGTTGAGAAATTGGATTTGGAAAGGTTACCTCATGAGAATCCTTATTATATTTCTTTGTTGATAGGTGAACATTCTATTTTGTTTAAGTGGAAAGTTTTTGTTGAGTTTCATATTGGTGGCTATAGAGATAGGCTTCTCTGTGATGTAGTACCTATAAGTGTGTGCCATTTGTTGTTAGGGATACCATTGCAATATGAGAGGTATTCCCTGTATGATGGAAGACAAAATACATATCAAATTGAGAAGGATGAATTTTCTTTTGCATTGACTCCATTGATTGAAATTAAAAAAGGACAAAGCGAAATAGCAAGGGTGCTTATGTGTAGCAAGAAAGAATTTGTGCAAGTAGAGGATGAGGAGGATATATAGGTTGAAGCCACTTTAAGGCTTGAAGATGCCAAGACAACAATGTTGCAGAATGATGCATTGGTAGATGAGAAAGAGGATAAAGCAAGTAAGAGCGATTTGCATATAGGAAGATAAAATGGGCTTGTAAAGAAAGATGAGATCATTATGGGGGCAGTGGTGTGTCCTTAGTAACAAAAGATGTGATGTTGATAGAGAAATTCCAATAGAAGGCCCAAGATATAGTGTTTGAGAAGACTCCAAGTGAGTTGGATAAGTATGATGAAAGTATGGATTGAAAAATGCTATGTCCTATGGAGAAAAGAGAGGTTGGTAGTGAACCTGTAGCAAGGAATGCTAGGGATTGAATTGATGATAATATTGATAAAATAATTTAGATAACTCCATCACATGGTGTCATTTGACAAGAGGCACCAAGGAGATTTGAGAAGCAAAACCAATATTTCATGAATAGTATTGATACTAATCTTTTTTTTTTCAATGAAGTTGTTATTATATTTGTCCCAGTGCAAGTATCAAGAATATCAGATTGGAAAGGGAAGCAATTACCCTTTGATGGGTCCAAATACCTCAGCAAGAGAATGGGCAGACCAAGAGTGAAGATGAGGCAGAATGTTGGTGTAAGATCAAGAGTTGATGCATGCTTTCAATACCTAGTTCATTGGAAAGGTACACCAAATGAGAGAAAAATTTGGAGATCAAAGAAAGAAGATATCAAACATGATCTTCATGTCGGTCCTCACTCAAGGGACTTGAGTTTCATTTCCATGGGGAGTATGGTGCAGGAGCACCCTAGGGACCTAGTTTTGGTCCAAAAGGTCAAATTTTAAATTTTATGGTTTTTTTGTGTTATTTTATGAAAATAAATCCATTTGAGTCTATTTTGATGTGTTGAGACCCAATTTGGAAATTTTGGGGTTCATATGGTTTAAAATGTAAAAGTTGCAAAAGGTTGTCATTGTTGTTATGACAATTTTGCAACTTTTTGAAATGTGGTTGAAAGATAGTTTATGGAAGTTTGAGGATGCAACCCACTTGGTTGGGTATATATATAGACCCTTGGTATTCCATCCAAGGTTGGTTGGTGGAATTTTAGAAATTTTGCTAATGAAAGTTGGAATTTTGATGCATTTTTGGGCATAGCAGTCCGATTCTCTTTATTTTTCAGTATGAAATTCATCATGTTTTGATTGGAAAAAAATTGGATGTGTTAGAGTAGTGAACTACCTTTATTTTGTGGAATTAAATTTCATTCAAATTTGAACTAGTTATGATCATTTTGATGACTGTAATTTCCAAATTTTTACAATATTAATCTTGTTACAGCGTTTATTCTAAACTGGTACGGAAGAGTTAAGGCTCAAGACCAGACACATTTGAAAGAGGGGTTAATTAAATTTAATTTGGCACTGATTTCATTCAATTACGTAAATTTTTGAGCATTTTGTATAGGTTTTTCAAAACAATGTCTAGAAACCCTCACAATCTAGGGCTTTGACACAAAAATGCTAATAACTCTCCATTCCGCCGTGGGAAATTACTGATACCTAGTGGAATGGTGGGTTTAGATGTCCTTTCATGTTCCTTTTTGTTTCAAGGCTCAAGATATATTATGATGCAAGTTTTAAGAAGCCCTAGCCTGGCATCTCTATGTCACAGGCTTAGAAAATAGTGATAAAGTGAAGTAATGTGTGAACTTGTTGCAAACTAGCACATTTGGGCACCCAAAACTAGTTTATTTTGTGGTTTTGTGATGCATGACACATGTTATAACCATTGGTTGAGGATTTGTGTGCATTTGAGAGGTAGTTTCTTTGTAAAATAGGGCTAATTGTGATCCCTCAAACTTGCAATAGTCTAAATTTGATCCTAATGTATCAAAGTTGATAACTTAATGATGAATGAATAGTACCAAACCGGTACTAAGAGGGGGGGGTGAATCAGTATAGGCAAAAACACTACCTTAAACCGATTTTTCAACTAACACTTATGCACTGACAAACAAATAGCAGCACCGGTCCTTCAACAAAGTTCAACCGGCAAAACCCAATGTGACTGAGACAAGCAAAGACCGGTTGACACTTATCTTCTCATATAATCTAACTCTTCATTCCCATTTCACCCTAATGCATGAATAGGCAATCTACCATCAAAGATGTACATATTACAGCAAGATCAACATTCATCACCACTTAATCAGAAAATAATCATAACATCACATGAAGAAAGCATCACACATGACACACATATTTTTCACGTGGAAACCCAACTGGGAAAAACCACGATGGGGATGAATACCCACAAGCTTGTTTTTGAACTCTTTGGAAGTCTACTCTATTAGGAGCCTTGTTTGGTTAAACATAGATACAATAGGTTCTGTTAGGAACCGATCCTATTAGGGATCACCCAGTTAAGGGATGGCTAAAATACCTAGTTAAGGGTTAAACCCTGTTAAGGGTACCTTGTTAGAGGATTCCAAGAACTCAATAGCTAAAGGATATCAATGACTTAGTAGCTTCGAGTTACCCTGTTAAAGGATTTTCAACAAGTTGGTTAAGGCTACCCTGTTACAGGATTTCACAACTGTTGAAATGGTTAAAGATCAACAGGTATATCAATGACCTGATAATAGTAGTCAATGCCAATGCAGATCAGCTTAAGCTCCTCTTCACCTTCTGCACTTACACTCTGCAGATATAACTTATCTCCTCTGGTCTGGCAATAATCATGTATCTCTTCTCTTAGATACACACACACAACTTTTTCCAACAACCTCTAAAAGAATCACAACATCGACCTTATAGGACAACAGACAGGTCGGTAGCATAAACCCTAAACCCTAGACCTGTTAGGTTAAGGAATTTAAATGGTTCAATCCTGACCATTGATCATATTGTATTGAATGGAGTAGTCTTGATCTAGTCACAAGAAATTCTCCATCATTCATTTTCCACTAATTTCATGGTGGCTGATAACCCATCACACATTATCACTGTTTACAGACTACACACATTCCCGAGGTAGATAGGAACACTCTTCTTTATGCAAGATTCTTCATGTGCACAAGGCTTACATGGAAACACTATCTGTTCTTCATTATCATGCTAACTTCATCATGTAAAGATCACTGATTGAGTCACATAGGCTTGAGGTACTCCAACCGGAAATCCTGAAGTGGAAACTACCTACCAACCGGTAGTCATACAATGCTTCCATGTGTCGGTTCCCATGACTACATGCCAGTTCACCTTGACATGCTGGTTCACCTTGAATAAATATACTGCTTTACTTTGGCATATATACTGGTTCTCACATATGCCAGTTCTCTCTTCATATCACTTATTGACATCAATGACAACATACAATATCGTTATGTCCTCATACTGGTTCACATAATGCCAACAATCTCCCCCTTTGGCATTGATGGCAATATACAAAGATATCTCTCTGCTAACTCATCTTCTCCCCAATTTTTGCAGATATCTTCTCCACTATCCTTCTTCTCCCCCTTTGACAACAATGTCAAAGTGGAGGCACACGCATCCTTGTTCCATTATGCTGCTCCCCCTGAGGAGTAGCATCCTTCAACACATCAATCAACACAAAAAAATGACTATGCAATACCTGACTGATGTGGAACAAATACTTTTAATTTACCTCCTAAAGGGGCAGTACCCCCAATTCACCTCTTAAATACACAAATGTAGTCTTTGGGAGAGGCTTGGTGAATATGTCTGCTAACTGCTCCTTACTGGAAACATGTTCCAATGCAATCTCTTTATTCTGAACCTTTTCCCTCAAGAAATGATACTTAAGCTCAAAATGCTTGGTTCTAGAATGTAAAACCAGATTCTTTGAAATATTGATAGCACTTGTGTTATCACAAAATATACTTAATGGTTCAGATATAGGGATTTTGAAGCCATTTAATACATGCTTCATCCATATTGTCTGAGTGCAGTTCATGAAAGCTGCAACATACTCCGCTTCTGCTGTAGACTGAGAGATACAGCTCTGCTTCTTACTCATCCATGAGACCAGTCTACCACCGAGAAAGAATGCACCATCGGTTGTGCTTTTCTGATCATCCACATTACCTACCCAATCAGTATCTGTGAATACCTTCAGGTTGAAATCATTGTTGTATGGGTACCACAATCCATAGTCAATTGTTCCCTTCAGATAGTTAAGAATCCGCTTGACTGCAACCAAGTGGGATTCTCTTGGACTTTTCTAGAACCTTGCAGTAATGCCAACTGCATGTGCAATATCTGGTCTGCTATGCACTACATAATGCAACTTACCAATCATTGATCGGTATCCCTTCTCATCAACCAATGCGGAATCATCCTCTTTTGATAATTTGCAACTGGTCACCATCGGTGTACCAACCGGTTTGCTATCTTCCATGCCAAAGGTCTTCAACACCTCTTTGACATATTTGGACTGAGTGATAAATATTTCATCTTTCATCTGATGGATCTGTAATCCAATGAAGAACTTAATCTTCCCTATGAGTGACATCTCAAACTCTTCCTTCATCTCATCAGCAAACTCATGACTCATCTTGTCATCTCCACCAAAGATAATGTCATCAACAAAAACTTCACAGATCAGGATCTGATCTCCTTCATATTTCAAGTAGATATTGCTATCTTCACTTGTTCTCTCAAATCCAATCTTCACAAGATGGGAATGTAGACATTCATACCATGCCCTAGGTGCCTGCTTTAGACCATATAAGGCTTTATGTAGCCTGCACACCATATCACTATCTTCAGATAGGGAAAACCCATATGGTTGCTCTATATACACCTCCTCTTCTAGTACACCATTTAGGAATGCAGATTTTACATCCATTTGATATACCTTGAATCCTTTAAAAGCTTCATATGCAAGAAGCATACCTTCCAATCTGGCTACAGGAGCAAAGGTTTCTCCATAGTCTTCTCCTTCTTCTTGAGCATATCCTTTGCACACCAATCTAGCTTTGTTCCTAATCATTGTGCCATCCTCATTCAGCTTATTTTTTAACACCCATTTGGTGCCAATGACATTTTTATGCTCCAGTCTGGGTACCAAGGACCATGTACCATTTTTTTCTATCTAGTCAATTTCCTCTTCCATTGCCTTGATCCAGTCTTCATCTTTATGAGCTTCTTTGAATGATTTAGGCTCAAATTCAGAGATCATACATGATTTTTCTCTTATCTTTCTTCTTGTAAGGATTCATGCATCCTTATCTCTTATGCTTTGCTTAGGATCATGATTCAGCTTGACATACTGAGGAATAGTCTTGACTGGTTCTTCTTGCTTTTCCTCTTCATCCTCATCTTCATCAGTATCAGCATTCACTGATTCAGGAACACTGTTACTGGTACTTGGTTGACTGACAACCGATTCCCATAAGGTTGTAACTGGTTCATTTATAGCTTGCTCACTATCTATTTCCTCTAGTTTCTCAAAGGTTTCATCAACTCTCACATTGATACTTTCCATAATTCTTTGAGTCCTATTGTTGAAGCACTTGAGAGCTTTACTCTTGGTGGAATATCCTAAGAATATTCCCTCATCACATTTAGCTTCAAACTTGCCCTGATGTTCACTCCTCTTGATGTAACATTTTCTACCAAACACCCTAACGTAGCTAACCACAGGTGTCTTACTAGTCCAATACTCATAAGGAGTTTTATCCTTACCTTTCTTGATGAGTACCCGATTTATTGTGTAGACTGCAGTGCTTACCGCTTCTCTCCAAAAGGTGTGAGCCACCTTTCCTTCAATCAACATGGTTCTAGCTACTTCAACCACAGTCCGGTTATTTCTCTTTGTTAGGCCATTCTATTGTGGAGTCCAGGGGGTAGACAGTTGCCTCTTGATGCCAAATTCTTCACAATACTTGTTGAATTCACCGGAAGTGAATTCCCCTCCTTGATCAATTCTGAGGCACTTGATCCTTTTACCACTTTCCCTCTCCACTAATGCTCTGAAAGCTTTAAACTTCACAAAGGCTTCAGACTTGTCTTTCAATAATGTGACCCACATCATTCTTGAGCAGTCATCAGTTAGAATCATGAAGTACCTATCACCCTGCATACTTCTAGTTTTCATAGGACCACACAAATCAGTATGCATAAGATCAAGCAAGTTGTCAGCAGTGAAAGATTTACCCTTAAAGGTTGAGGAAGACATTTTCCCCAATTGACACTCTCTGCACAAGGTATTATCTAGTTTTCTTAGCACTGGCAACCCTCTAACTGTCTTGATCTTACTATCCTTCACAATGTTATCAAAGTTTACATGGCAGAGTCTCTTATGCCATATCCAGCTATCATCAAATTTAGCCATAATACATGTACTTATATTTGCATTTAGCTGAAATAGGTTACCTTTGGTCTGCATATCGGTAGCCACAATTTCACCATTCTTTCCTTTGATTCTGCACACTCCATTCTGCTGGGCAACACTTAGAAGGTTGTGTCTGAGACCATCAACCCAATATACATTGTCAGCACTACTCTTTCCATTTAGACAGATGGACCCTCTGCCTTTGACCATGCATGGTGTATCATTTCCAAAGCAAACCACACCACCATCATACTCTTCCAAGGATAGAAACTTGCTCTGGTCACCAGTCATATGGTGAGAACAGCCACTATCAATGATCCACTCATTGGAATTATCAAAGTGGGAGACAAGAGCCTTCTTGTCTGACACATATTCCTTTACAGCAACAAACACAATGTCTTCATTCTCTTCATCTTCGGATTCCTCATCTGTGACACCTTCATCAACTGCAAAAAAATAGTTTCTCCGATTTCCTCCTTTGAATTTCTTGAATCTTTCTGGTTTATCCTTGTTGTCACTATTAGGACAGTTCATAGCAATATGTCCTATCCGGTTACAAGAAAAACATTTCAAAGTGAGCTTACCTCTGTATTTACCGGTTCCTTTTGGAAATTTCCTGGCAAGAAGAGCTTCAAATTCCATCAGAAACTCCTCATCATCCATTACTTTTCTCTATCTTGGTTCACCACTAGTGCTTGCTTCTTTTCCTTTTCTGGATGGTACAGTAGAAGCTCTAAAGGTTGATTCAATCTTTTGAACACTACCATCAAAAATATTTAGCTTATATGTTGTCAACTTTGCAATGATGGAATCTAGTGATACCTTAGTCTTGTCTATTGATCTCAACTCCTGAATAGCAGCAACTCTTATTGCATAGACCGGCAATAGGGATCTCAGGACTTTGCCTACCACAATAAAATCTTTTATTTTAGCACCTGTACTCTTGATATCTCCGACAATAGTTTTGATTCTAATACCATACTATTGAATGGTTTCACCTTCAACCATTTGCATGTCTTCAAACTTTCCTGATAGGCTTTCTTCCTTAGCTTGTTTACATGCTTATCACCTCCATAGATATTTTCAAGAGCATCCCATATCTCTTTGGGATTTACCTTATCTTGGACATCAATGAACTCAATATCAGATAAACTACTGATTAGGGCTTCCATGACTTGCCCATTCTCCTGTATCTCTCTCTTTTGATCATCGGTGAGAGTACCGGTAGGGGCAACATAGGGATTCTCAACATAGCTCCAGTGTTGAGCACCCATGCTTCTGATGTATATCTTCATTCTGTCTTTCCATATACTAAAATTTTCTTTGTTAAACTTTGGACCTTCCCTCTTCATCATTACAACGGGATCTTTCCCTCAAGTGGTTAAGCTTACAACATAGAGGACCTGGAGGATGCTCTGATACCACTTGATAACTTAATGATGAACAAATAGTACCAAACCAGTACTAAGAGGGGGGGGTGAATCAGTACAAGAAAAAACACAACCTTAAACCGGTTTGTCAACTAACACTTATGCACTAACAGACAAACAGCAGCACCAGTCCTTCAATAGAGTTCAACCGGCAAGACCTAGTGTGATTGAGACAAGCAAAGACCAGTTGACACTTATCTTCTCATATAATCTAACTCTTCATTCCCATTTCACCCTAATGCATGAATAGGAAATCTACCATCAAAGATGTACATATTATAGCAAGATCAACATGCATCACCACTTAATCAGAAAACAATCATAACATCACATGAAGAAAGCATCACACATGACACACATATTTTTCATGTGGAAACCCTACTGGGAAAAACCACGGTGGGGATGAATACCCACAAGCTTGTTTTTGAACTCTTTGGAAGTCCGCTCTATTAGGAGCCTTGTTCGGTTAAAGACAGATACAATAGGTTCTGTTAAGAACCGATCCTGTTAGGGATCACTCAGTTAAGGGATGGCTACAATACCTGGTTAAGGGTTAAACCTTGTTAAGGGTACCTTGTTAGAGGATTTCAAGAACTCAATAGCTAAATGATATCAATGACTCAGTAGCTTTGAGTTACCCTGTTAAAGGATTTTCAACAAGCTAGTTAAGGCTACCCTATTAGGGGATTTCACAACTGTTGAAGTGGTTAAAGATCAACAGGTATATCAATGACCTGATAATAGTACTCAATGCCAATGTAGATCCACTTAAGCTCCTCTTCAATTTTTGCACTTACACTTTGTAGATATAACTTCTCTCCTCTGGTCTGGAAAGAATCACGTATCTCTTCTCTTAGATACACACACACAACTTTTGCCAACAACCTCTGAAAGAATCACAACATCGACCTTATAGGACAACAGACAGAATGGTAGCATAAACCCTAAACCCTAGACCTGTTAGGTTAAGGAATTCAAACGGTTCAATCCTGACCATTGATCATACTATATTGAATGCAGCAATCTTGACCCAATCACAAGACATTCTCCATCGTTCATTTTCCACTGATTTCATGGTGGCTGATAACCCATCACATGGTATCACTGTTTACAGACTTCACACATTCTCGAGGTAGATAGGAACACTCTTCTTTATGCAAGATCCTTCACGCACACAAGGCTTACATGGAAACACTATTTGTTCTTCATTGTCATGTTAACTTCATCACGTAAAGATCACCAATTGAGTCACATAGACTTGAGGTACTCCAACCGAAAATCATGAAGTGGAAACTACCTACCAACCAATAGTCATACAATGCTTCCATGTGCCGGTTCCCATGACTACATGCTAGTTCACCTTGACATGTCGGTTCACCTTGAACAAATATACCACTTTACTTTGGCATATATACCGGTTCTCACATATGTCGGTTCTCTCTTCATATTACATATTGACATAAATGATAACATACAATATCATTATGTCCTCATACCAGTTCACATAATGCCAACAAAAGTAACCTATAGGGAATTTTACATATGTTGTGTATCTCTGAAAAGAGTATCTTTAATAAAAAGAAAATTGTGCCCATGATCAAGGGTTTGGAAGTTAAAGTCAAAAAATAAGTCAGGGAGGCCTAATAGGCCTAGAAGCCTTGTGTGAAGGAGGTACCCTTGTCAGTGGTTTCTAATTAATGCCAAGTGTTAGGATAGGATTTTTTATGATCTTTGATGTTCATAATTATTTAAAGAGAGTGATTTCCTTGAGTGCATTGGTGGATCCTCATATTGACCCTTGTGGCATAGTTGTCATGTTCCCATGATGCATAAGAAGTTGGTCATGAAAGTTCATTGCAAGTTTGAGTTACTTGTCCATGTTGAAGTGTGTTTTGTCTGACTTTCCATCCACCCTGAGACCTTCTCATTAGTATGTATATGCACACACACACACACATATATACAATATATATGTATGTATGTATGTATGTATGTATACATATATCTATATCTATAAATACATACATATACATATATGTGTGTATCTATATGTATATATATACATATATATGTGTGTGTGTGTGTGTACATATATATGTACATACATATGTGTATATATATATGTACATACATATGTATATATATATATATATATGTATGTATATACATATATATAGATGTATATACATATCTATATACATGTATATACATATCTATATATGTGTGTGTGTATATATTTGTATATATATGTATATATATATGTATATATATGTATGTATGTATATGTATGTATATATATTTATGTATATATATGTATGTATATATATATGTATGTATATATACATGTATATACATATGTATATGTATGTATATATATGTATATATGTACATGCATATACATATGTATATATGTATATATGTATAAACATATCTATATGTATATATATATGTATATACATGCCTGAGCCGGGGTATGGTGATAAGGCATTGGTCATAGTTCACCTCCCTCTGGTCAGCGAGGTGGTCTCGATGAAGAGGGGGAGGGATTATTTAGTGATATAGGTTCAAGTGTAGGAGGAATATAGACTCGAGTAGGGGGCCATCCACCAATAGATTCTCATGCTCCCTTGTGCCTAGTATTGGGAAGGGAAGGTCTAGGGGCTCAGGGCCATGCAATAGAAGAAAGAATCCCTACCATCCATCCCAACTATTATCTCCCTCCCACCCACCCTAGTTCTCAGGCCTTCCATAGTTGAGTAACTAAAGTAGTTCCCCCTAACACCCCTTAGAATGGTAGGGCCTTATAATAGTAAGGGGTCGGATGCTTAGAATAGTAGGGCACTGATTAATTCAAATCTTAGTTTGATTGTAATTCTAGCTTGCCCATATCCCTACCCCCATTGAAATAGTAGGGCAATGGGGGTAGGGAGAACTATTTGAATTAATCAGTGCCCTACTATTCTAATAGTACTTATGACCCTAGTAGAAACAAGGATCAGTAGAAACCCGACCGATCATTCCCTACCGATTATTGAAACAAAGATCGATAGCAATAATCAATTTCATCCTCTCATCGGTGGGAGGTGGGGCCAACACTGGCAGGAAAGAACAGTTCTCTCTCCCCACCCACCCAGAAGGAAGTGGGAAGCCTTGAACTGGCCAGCTATAAGAGAGATAGGTAGTCGATCGCCCACCCATCTTTAATTTATCGGGGGCACCCACCTCTTGGAATGAAAATGCCACTATTTTTGATGCTCTGATGCTCAACACTTTCAATTTTTGTTAGTATCAAGGACTATCCATGATCAATAGGAACACTTTTAATTGTTGATAAGTTATCTTTCATTGGCTGAAGAGTTTGAAGATTATGTTTTTTATTAGAATTTTCATTAATTTCTTGTTTTTTGTGAACTGAAGATGATGGTGATATCCCTGTGTTTACTACTTTCTCTTTGTCTAATAGTAGGGGAAGGGCTAGCCCCCTACTATTTGCGAAGTGCCCCTGCCGAATTCTATACGTGTGTGTGTGTGTGTGTGTTATATGTATGTATATATATATACATGCATATACATATGTATATATATACATACATATATATGTATGTATATATATATATACATACATATATATGTATGTATATATGTACATATGTATATGTATGTATATGTATGTATGTATATATATGTATGTATGTGTATATGTATGTATATATATATACATATATATATGTATATATATATACATACATATACACATACATACATATATATACATACATACATATACATACATATACATATGTACATATATACATACATATATATGTATGTATATATATGTATGTATATGTATGTATATATATGTATATACATACATATATATGTATATATATTGTAGTCACATAAATCTGTTCACTTAATTAAATGAATACTTAGTATTTATTTGATTATTTAACCATCAATTAATAATTAATTAAATTAATATTTAATTAAATTAATATTTAATTAAATTAATATTTAATTAAATTAATATTTAATTAATTCATCTTAACCCTCTTCTCTTATTAATTAAATAAATTATTCAATTTATTTGATTTAATTCACTTAACCAAATTCAGACCATTAATTAAATAAATAAATCATATTTATTTAATTAAATATTCTCTCACATTTAAATAAATTAATATTTATTTAAATCCCCCAAAATCCCACCTCTCACATTTAAATAAATTAATAATTTATTTAAATCACCTTTATCCTCCACCCACTTGTATTTTCCTACAAAAGCAAGTTGCACAACTATTTTAAATAAATTATTTATTTAAAATCCTCTTTATCCTCACCCACTTGAAACCTTTAATGGTTTCCCTTAAAGTATTCAAACTTGATGGCTTTAAAGTCTTCAAACTTGATGGCTTCCTTCTATAGTCTTCTTAAGACTTTAATGGTTTTCCTTAAAGTCTTCAAGCCTTTAATGGTTTCCCTCAAAGTCTTCAAGCATTTTAATGCTTTATCTTCATTTTTCTCATTTAAATAAATTAATATTTATTTGAATATTTATCCAAATGCAAATTACACCATTTAATTGAAATAAATGATTTTATTTTAATTGAAAATACCAAAATTTCTCCCACTTGCATTTTCCTACAAAATCCACTTGCATGCCTAAACCCCTTCTAGAATTTTCTAATCACTTCTAAATAACCTAACCCCTTCTCTAAACTTTGTCACATTCCTAAGAAAAAGGGAAGTCACTTCTCAAACCCTCAAAGTCTTTGATAACCATTAAAGGCTTTCAACCTTCAACCACTAAATGGCTCAAAGTCTTTGATAACCATTGAAGGCTTTCAACCTTCAACCACTTAATCCCCAAAGTCTCCAATAACCATTAATGGCTACCTCAAACCCTCCCACATGGTTAAAACATTTGTTTTGACTCAACCTCTACCCAACCCGAAGGTCTCATCAGGCCATTAATGCTTTGACCATGATTATCTCTTAAACATTTGCACAAAGGTTTATCCTTGGATTAACTCTTAATCCAGTGGGTAATCTTAATTTGGACTTGACCCTTAGCCTCTAGATAACCATGAGGTCTTCTCAAGCCTTTAATGCCTCCAACCTCTTCTCTCAACCCATTCCTATGTTGACACTTGTCACCATTTTATTGGTGCCAATTGTGCACATGGATCCCCAACTTTCAAACTTGGCCCTTGATTAAACCATTCAATCTTAACCCTTCATTTCCCCATTTCTTCTATAAATAGAGCCCTTCTCCTCAAGCAAAAAAGAAGCATTTTTAGAGTATTGTTGTTATATTGGCATTAGCATAGAGCTTTTTCATAGAATCACTATCTACTCTTGCATAGTATTTGCTTATCATATTCAACCATCTTGAATCTCCATATGGCATCCATGGCTAGTGCTAAAAGTTGAGAGCTACACTTATTTGGGACTTGGAGAGGAGAGGAACAAGGGAGGAGCAACTATGAGCATCTTGATTAGCTATTTTATTCTATGTTTATATGCTTTCTATTTCATGCTTAATATCTCTCTTGATATGCCTGTTTAGGATAATCTTTTGTTGCTAACACTAACGTTTGTTTCTTGTGCTCTTGTGTGTGTTGCCATCAAACAGATTTTCTAATCCTTTTTGCAGAGCATGTATATATGTATATATATGTATGTATGTGTATATGTATGTATATATATATATACATATATATACATATATACATACATATATATGTATGTATATATATGTATGTATATGTATGTATATGTATGTATATGTATATATATATATGTATATACATACATATATATGTATATATATGTATATATACATATGTATATACATACATATATATGTATATATATGTATATATACATATGTATATATATGTATATATACATATATATGTACATATACATATGTATATATACATATATATGTACATATACATATGTATATATATGTATATATACATACATATGTATATACATATACATATGTCTATGTACATATACATATGTATATACATATGTATATATACATATACATATATATATGTGTATATATATAGGTATGTATATATATACATACATATACATATATATATGTCTGTGTGTGTGTGTGTTTGTATATATAGATATATATGTATACATATATGTGTATATTTATGTATGTATGTATGTGTATGTGTATGTGTATGTGTATGTGTATGTGTGTATGTATATGTATATGTATATGTGTTGGCAATTGACACTCATCTGGTGGTTGTTGATGCTTGATTAATGGTTTAGGGTTGTCATTGATGGAAACTCTTCATGAGATTCTTATCCAATAATTACGGATCTTGATATCTAGAAGATGACATGAACCAGTAGCCAGTTAACCGGTATTTCAGGTTGAGTTGAGCAATTTTAGTCTGGAAGCTTTCTGGTGATTGCAGTGTTATGAATCATGTATAGGGTGATTGGGCCAATATAGAGACATCATTTTATCACCTATTTGGTGATCTGGTCAAGCTGACATATGACTACATGTTACATTACCAGGCCGACTTGGTGAATGATCTATTTTGTCATTGCGGAAATATAAGATCGGTGTAGAAGATCTTTTTGGTGTGTGTATGGTTAATATGCGAGCAAGTGGTGATTGAGAATACTTTGTAGCATAGTTTCATGTGTGCATTCTTGATCCGGTAGCTAACTGAGACAGGAAACAAAGCAGAGTTGCAGAGCAGATACAATCAAAGATTTGGTACACAACCGAAACTCATCCAGGCATTGTTAGATTAGAGTTCTTTCAATGTATTTCATCATTGTAATTGATCAGTATGGCAGTGAGCCTTCTGGGGTTGTAGCCCTTATTATAATTAAGAAGTGAGCTCTAGGCAGTGTACCTGAATTCTTGTGCATTCCCCCTCATGTAATATTGTGATACTACTAGTCATAGTGGAATAATATTGTGGGTTCAAATCCCACTGTGGTTTTTCCCATTTAGGTTTCCACGTAAAAATCTTGGTGTTATGATTTTGTGGTTGGTTGTTTTGAGTTTTTGCATTTTATTTTCATGCATTTTCTTCTGATGGTTTAAAGTTAAATCTGAAAATAAGATAACAGGTAGAACACTGATTCACCACCCCTCCCTCCCCCCAGTGTTCCTTAATTCCAACAATTGGTATTAGAGCCTAGTTCCTCTGAGCAATCCTAATCACTTGAGGAAGGTCTAGGAGATTGAATCAATGGATTCTGATTTTTAGAGAAAACTTAGTGTGGCACTTGAGGATCTTGATATAACAAGAAATGAGATCAATTCCTTAAAGAGAAACCAGGATGCAATTGAAGACTTTATTAATGATTGGAGGGATCAAGTGAACACTTCAAGAGACAAGAGGAAAGATTTGATGGACAAGTTGAAGGAGAAAGAAGATCAATACATGGATAATCAGGACAAAATTGACAAGCTTGAAAGAGAGAATGTTGCATTGAATAATGAGATGCAATCCATTGTGATGAGGCTGACTAAGGAGATTGAGGACTGGAAGAAAAACAAAGAAAATTTGACTCAATCATTGAAGGAAAGAGCATATGAATGCTTCAGGCTTACCTATGATAATGATCAGTTAAATCTTTAGTTGACAAAATCAAAGAATAATGGTCAAGAACTTGAAAGACAGATTCTTGCCCTAAGAGATGAACTTGCTACTGCAAATGAATATAAAGGTAAATTCAATGCTAGCTCAGAAAGGCTTGATGAGATGCTGAAAAGTCAGAGACATGGAAAGGACATGTGAGGAATTGGATTTAAGAAAGGAGAATCCTCCCGATCTGGACAAATAAATGCAAAACCTAATCAGAAAAAGAGAAAGAATCCTCCAGTAAGACAACCTAATGCTCATAAATTCAATGGTAGATGTTTTACTTGCAATAAATTTGGTCATATGGCAAATCAATGTAGAATTAGGATGAATAATACAATGAGAAATATGAATAATGATCCCGCCTTTACCGGCTAGTGTTTTTGTTGGCATTATTGGCATTAGATTGTCATTGATGTCAACTGGTTTGGCATAATCATTGATGAGTAAGTAGTGGTGACCGCTATGGGAGAAGTAAGACATGATGATGTCAATCCAAATGTGTGTAAGCATATAGAAGGTAAGTTACTAGTACACATGAAATGCATCACCTATAGGAAAAGCAAGACCACTAGCAAGGCAAAGCAAGCAAGCAAAAGAAAAACTGAAGGATGTAACCCGGTATACACAGAGAAGTTTAATGATGTTGGTAAATGGACTTAATAGAAGGACCAGCATGTTTGATGGAAGGCCAAGTTGATCCACCAACAGAGAAGAGTTCTGCAAGTATGAAGGACAACTAGTGAAGTATGGTTATACCAATAAGGTGAGTTGAACTAGTAGTCAATTTTGGTTGGTGAAAAATGTCAAACCAACATAGAAAACCAAGCATAGGTGGATGTCGACAAGGATGATAGGTGCAAGCCAAGTGGTGATCACACAGAGGTTGGTGAAGTATTCATCGATATAACAGACAGCAAGAAGGTCGATTTTTATGAAGAACCCGCAAATCATAGGAGGATGGTAGAAGGTTGTGGCTCAAGGAAGAAAAGGTGGCAAGTGATTGAATAGACCTTGCAAGAAGATCTGATCTTTGTACCCTTTTGTCAAAGGAAACAGTCAAGCCATTAATCGCGTTTGACAGAGAAACATAGAAAAGCATGTTGCAAACATCCAAATATAGAAAACGTACATTGGAGTGCGAGGGGTTGGTGGTGTTGCTCGATGACATGTAGATCATCACTCCAGAAAAGAAGATCAGATCAAATCCAATACGGATTTATTTGGTGGAGGTAAAACCTAACATGACATCATTTGAATGCAATTTTGGCAGGAACTCTACAAGATAAATATGCCAGCTCGAGACTAAAAGTAGTTGATGCTTGATGTGAGGTGTGAGTGAGAAGAGAGCCTAAGAAAGGAGAAAGATTATCATCCTTAGATTTTATTCTGAGAAAGTTGCAGTGTGGGTGAGCAGGTTGAATCGGTGAGAGGGTCTAACTGGTAGAGACAGAGTAACCAGCAAACTATTGCAATCCTAAAAGTCAAGCAAACCGGTAAAGAGTGATTGATTAGGAAGGTATCCAAGAGTGACACTGTGAAGTGTGAGGCTAAGAGAGAGAGAGAAAAGAAAGGATGGAAGTAATCAGTGAGTGATCAGAAAGAGTAATCTGATAACTAACAGTGTGAGAACCAGTGAAGAAGACAAGTTTGTTAACTGATAGAAATCCATTGATCGGGTGTTGCAAAACTCATTTGCAAATAGGTGCTATAACTGTATCAAAATTGTATTGCATTATATAACACCAAGTTGGACCTTGGTGTAGGGTTTGGTGCTCCTTGGGTTGGTGCCCTAAATAATTGTAATTTGACTGTTTCATTATGAGGCTGGATTGGAGCAGTAAACTCCAGTAGTAATTCTCACTGAGGTTTTTCCCATATTGGGTTTTCCTTGTACATTTGGTGTTGTGGGTTATCCATTTGTGTGTTTTCTTCTTTTGATATCCTCTCTTATCTTATCGGTTTTTTGGTTTATTTTTTAGGTTGATAACCAGTATTCCAAGCTTGGTTTAAAAAGAAAATATTTCAAGAACCACTGATTCACCCCCCCTCTCAGTGGTACATTGTGTTCAACAATTGGTATCAAAGCTATGTTCTTGGTTGATTAAAGCTTTCTCTAGCTTGGGTAGATTCTGGTCAAAGAACACAATGGCAAGAAATGACTCTGCCTCCTCAAAAGCCACCATGTTTGATGGATCTAACTATGCCTTCTAGAGCAGAAGAATGGAGACCTACATTTCCTCACTTGTCTTTGATGTGTGAATGTCTATCAATATGGTTATATTATCCCTAGTGTTCCTGCCACTAATTTGGATGCCAAGAAGGATTATGAGAGAAATGCAAAGGCTAAACATGCTATCTTAAGTGGGTTGTCTGATAATGAGTTTATCAAGGTCATGCACTGTGCATCTTCCAAGGAGACTTGGGATAAATTGCAGAGGTTATTTGAAGGATATGTCAAAGTCAAAAAGGCCAAGCTACAATCACTAAGTGTAATACCCTAAAATTGGTCATCTAAACTATGGGCCCCTAATCTCGACAACATCACCAAGGTCCTAACCAAAGGCAATTAAATCAATCTTGAGCACATTATTAATTCTTTAATTATCAAAAATCACATGGCAAATCAACTACTCAACATTAATTAAATATTTATTTAATTAATTAAATCATTTCCAAGAATATCATTTTGATCAATTATCCCATTTTAATTTATTAAATATCCTTGCATATTTAATTAAATTAATAAATTTGCCATTCAATCATGCAAAAAGGATTAATTTATTACAAAAGATGAATTAATTTATTACAAAGAGTTGAATTGAAACAAAACAAAAATCAAAAAAAGAATTGAATTAAGAGAGAAATCAAACTTGAGATATTATTTCTTTTTCTAAATTTAGAACTTGAAATCAGAAAAGCAATTTAATTGAATTATGGAATTATTCTCTAAAATTGGAACTCAAAGCTTTTCAAAAAAAGAAGTTCAGTTGCATTGAAAAGACCTTTTTCTTGAATGAATCAAATATGTGCATGGAATTATCTATTTTTATCAGATGTGCATGGAATTAATTTATTATTATTTTCCAATGCAACTTGGACTTTTGATTTGAATGCATTTCAATTAAACTATAATTGGAATCTATCTCAAGGTTAACTCAACCTGATTTTTCAATTATTTTCAATTAATCCTAAATTGAGCTTTTTGTGATTCTCTATAAATTCAATCTTCAACTCTCACTTGAGAACACGCTTGGAGATTATTATCACGCTAATTTCACTTTGGAGTTATTGAAATCATTGTGCTTTTTCAGATTACTTGCATCCATTTTACATTCATTATTACTTGCATCCATTGTTGCTTGAATTATTCATCCATCTTGCATCCATATAGCTTAATATCATATAGATTAAATCCTTCGTCTTGGTGTAGTCTAGTCACTAGTATTGCTTATAAAAAATCTGAGAGCAATCTTATACTCACATCTTTTAGAAGGCAATTAGTTGCTTTGCTATGGTTTATTTCTTATTGATTATTGATTACTAACCATACATATAATGACTTAATTGAAGTGTTGTGCTTGCAGCTACAGGTTCACTTTTTCACACACACATCTCTGGCGCCCACCGTGGGGTCTGAAGACTACATTTTTTTAGCCTCCAAGACTGACTGCTTTATTTTTTTGTTATTTTCCAGGTTTTAGATTTTTTGGTTCTTCGTTCGTACATCTTGTATGATAATTCTTACAGGCTGAAATGATAAACTGTAGGTGTCACACGAATTACAAACATATTATCATACGAGTAGACCCTCTTTTGTACGAGCAGATCCTCTATCGTATGAGTAGAAATTATCTATCATACGAGCCAACATCATCAGCAATCTGGTCTTGTACTATACTACATCTTGTTTCGTACGAGTCAAGTATCTGTCGTACGATTTTATATTTTCTGGTAAAGGAGGCAAATTTCATATTTATTTTTTTTCATTTCTAATTGATTATTTTGACGATTGACCCTGACTGTTTATCTGTCTATCTCAAAGTTTTTCATAGCCTAACTAGTTTTTGCAGAATATGTTTGTCACACAAAGACAATATGACTACTGATTCATTGTCTTTGTAGGTTGCCTAAAAGAGAATCGACTAAACATCATGTATTCTTTAAATTCATTTTTAGGAACCTAACTTGCTATCGGGTTAAAGAACAAATCTATCTTTTGTGCTTTTAGAAGATTCTGAGAGGTAGGAGAGTATGCTCTTGTCTTTTTCTAGACAATCAGAAATCTAGAGCCTTGAAGCTTTTTCTTTGTTTGAGATTTGTACATCTTTAGCAGGCCTTCCCTCCCGAGGGGTTGAAAAACTCTTAAAGCCATTACGACTGGTGTGAGGGGAATGACCTAAGTGGGAATGACTAGATGCCAAGTACTCCAACCCACTATAAAATAAACGTGATTTGATGAAAATCAAGTCAACGGCAATGCTCGGGAATAGCTCTCCTCCGTACCTTTGGGTATATTAAACCTTGGTTTTCAAGGCTGGGAGACCTCTTAATTGAGTTTATACCTCGACACGCCAAACGGATCCCTGACTAAATCCAATTTAAAATTTGAAGCTACCAGGTTCATCTCCAAAAGGGGGATAATCTTTGTGCAAGAGAGATAGTAACTCTCCCAAGATACTTGTCATTTCTTGCCCCCATTAGCGTTTGGAGTCAGATAATATGGCATTGAGAATCCATTGCGTGAGACTCAGCGACTGTATTCTAATTAGCTATTGGGTGTGTATCTAAGTCTATAAGCAAAGGTTTTCTTTCCTCACCAAATTCCTTAGGGTTTGCATGCTGTGATTGGAGTCACTATACATACTACTTGTTTTCTATGTTTTCATCCCCGAAACAAAAAAAACTAAAATACCAAAAATCAGTGAAGACCAGAAACAACTCAGTGAGTCGAAACTCTGTCCGTGTCAGAAACTAGTCCATCCTGAGTCGAAACTCTGTCCATGTCAAAAACTAGTCCATCCTGAGTCGAAACTCTGTCCGTGTCAGAAACTAGTTCATCCTTAATCAAAACTCTATCCGTGTCAAAAAATAGTCTATCCTGGTCAAAAATCAGTCTATCTCAGAATTGGTCATACTCAGTAATCGAAAAAAAAAAAATCAAAATTTCTAGGCTCTGTCCTGTGAACAGTCGTACGAGTCTGATAATTCATCGTCCTATATCACATCTTGTGTCGTACGAGTCTTCTGGTTTGTCATCTGAGACCCAATTTTGTGTTGTACGAGTCATTTCATTCTTTCATCTGGCTCTGTATCCGGTTTCATACGAAACAGAACTACTCTCAGTCTTTTGTCATCCTACACATGCCCATTTGTCGTACGGTACGAGGCAGCAACTCGTACGAAACAAAATTATTGTCGTCCTATTGTTGCTAAATTGTCGTCCAGTCTAGAAAATCTTGTTGTACGAGTCTCTGGTTTTGTCAGAAGAGAATAATCAAACTTGCCTAAAAATAGCTTACAGCAAACATAATATTGGTTATCATTTTCCTAAGCATAAATAGATCAAGATAGTGTACCTCTGCCATTTACATTGCACGATTTGGTTGATCACCTTTCAGCTAGTTCAATCAACTACCTATCAAATTTTAGTCACTTAGATAACGTCTTATACAGGATAGATTGTTCCTGAAACCAGACTACATCTTACACTACGCTTAGAATCAACTTGGATAATGTCTTAGACAGGATAGATCATTCCTGAAATCAGACAAAATCTCAATTGTTTCTCCCAAACAATACTCTAAACAGAACAACTAGCTTTGAAATTGATCTTGACCTTTGCATCACAAAACAACTCTAGGTCACACTAATCCATAAAAAATGCCTATTCAAACTAGGAGTTCTTGTAAGAAACAAGGCAAAGGCAAAGAACAAACCTTCACTTATCAAGATAATCCATTCTACGTGAAGGATCCCCTCACTGACATATCATTGTCATCAGGTGGACCAATTTTTGATGAACCAAAATCTCCCACTATACATGAGATAGAATACTATGATGGAAACAAAAATGACCGTAATATTCCTGAAAATCATAATGACTCATCATCATCAGGTGAGATTGACAAAGCTGCTGAACCTCCAAAAAAAGAAATCCTTGACTATCAGAAAGACAAAGACTTTAGAAAAATGATGAAAACTATCATGACCCAAGAAAAGGAAGACTATTTCTTAGAACTAGCAAATCAAGGTGCCAAACTTCCTATTGGATATGATGTTCAGACACTTGTTACTAAAAGGGAAGACTCGCCTATAATCATGGTACACAAATAGTTACTAGCCTTATGAATAGAGCTCACAGAGCTGAAGAATAAGGACAAGTCCCTAAAACAATATTCTCTAGAAACAATATGTCCCTTCCCATTTGACAAGAATTTACACATGCCTTCATTCCCTTCACGAGTGGAAATCCCAAAATTTGACAAATATGACGGTACCTCAGATCCTCAAGATCATGTTAGGGAATTTAGTGCTGCTTGTATGGAATTCATGCATGATCAAACCTACCTCATGCATCTCTTCCCAAGGAGTTTAGGGGGTCAAGCAATGGAATGGTTCTCAAGTCTACCCAAAGGAATATAAAAATTTGAAGAACTAATCCAACTATTTTTACAACAATACTCATACAACATTCAACATCCTGTGACTATGATCGATCTTTGTAATACTCAATAGAAAATGGGGGAACCTCTTCTTACTTTTCTCCAACACTGGAGAAGGATGTTCTCTAGGTACCCACGACCTATTCCAGACTCTGATAAAATGGATATATTTGTCAATAACTTGGTCCCCGATCTGAAATATAGCATACAAATGCAAGTACACCCATCATTTAACAAAATGGTAGATAATTCCATTTGAATAGAAGATGTGCTCATAAAGAAGGGAGATGTCACACCTTGGAAAGAAACATAAATAGGATCTAGCTCTAAAGAGAAGAACAAGTATTGGAAATTTTCCAAAGACAACAACAAGAATGTTGTTAATGATGGAGTAGTGGACACTGTCAAAACCACCTCAGAATTCACAATATTCAACCTGGCTAGTGGTACACAAGCACTTAAAGCCACTGAGATTGCAGCAGAGAATCCGCCAAAGAAAACAAAGGAATGGTTCAAAGACAAGCCTTGGCTTTCCAAACCTAAGCATGATTTTACTCCTCTTGAAGAATCATATGAGTCTGCTTTCAAAACTTTGTTGGCAAACAACTTGATAACACTACCAGATAACTCCAGACCATATGATCTGGATGTCAAACCAAGATGATGGAGAGAAAATGAATACTGTGACTTCCATCGGAATAAGGGTCATAACATAAACAATTGCATGAAGCTAAAACATGAGATTTAGGATCTCATAGATGCTGGTAAAGTTGTTGTTGGGAATCATCCAACCAATGCTGATCATAAAGCATTTAAAGACCCTTTTCCTACTTATGAACAAGGTGATTCCTCAAAGACCAAAGGAGGTGTCAAGGTAAATTATGCTTATGTCAACTAGGACAACGTTATCAACATGATTGAACCTTCACACTCAGAATATTGCAATGTGATTATAGTTCAAGATAAACCAAATGAATCATGATATGCAAAAGCTCTGACCAAATCCCAAATGAAAGTTACCCTCCAAGGAGCTAGTTCTTCCAAACCGGCTCAAGAAACATCAAATCCAATAGCCTTGCCAAACAAACAAAAGGAATCAACCTTGGACAAATTTAAAAAATTGACCTCATCATCATCCTCTGGATACAGCATGGTTGAATAGTTGAAAAGGACAAATGCTCAAATTTCAATTTTTGAATTGCTACAGCTCTCATCTCCTCACAAGGAAATCCTAGACAAAGCATTGCTCACTACCACCGTTCCAAAAGATTTAGACATTGATCAGTTTCAGTCTATGGTGGGTCATCTGACTTCACCTCACTATTTGACCTTCTCTGAGGAAGATGACAATTCATTAAATCATCCACATAACCAACCATTGCATATTGAAGCCATGATCCACAAACATAGAGTTAAACAAGTTTTGATAGATGGAGGCGCGGGGTTGAATATCTGTACTTATCATCTACTTACACAACTAGGATTCTCTGAAAATGCCATTGATCCAGGCAAGAAAATAACAATTAAAGCCTATGATGAAGAAGAGAGGACCTCCAAAGGTTTTGTATCATTACCAATCAGAGTGGGACCGATAGAGAGAGATGTCCCTTTCCAGGTTCTCGATATTCCATTGTCATACAATATATTACTGGGCAGGCCATGGATTCATGAAATGAAGGCAGTACTATCAACATATCACCAATGCTTAAAGTTTCCTTATAATGGAGCTGAAGTCAATATTCTTGTTGATACAAGTGTCATCTGTAATGCATTGACAAAAGGTGCAGATACTTTTGTGCCTCATAATAAGGCAACCTCTCCAAATGAAGATCCAAAAACATTGATGAAAGACTTAGAAAAGAGATTGAAGATTACAGATACCGGCATGGATGGCTACAAGATAGAACCGGTACTATCATTAGTTTCTCTCCCTCCATTGCCAAAACAATTGGGCAAGCCATCAGAGGCTATGAGAACACAAACTTCAGCTCTGAATACTATATATGATGGTCTCTTCATACAATCTTCTACCTCCTTAGCCGATGAAATAGAAGAGGATGTTGTGCTTAACTAGCTCTTTAAGGAAGATAGTCCAAATGAGGAGGTATGACATTGTGAGATTTCCTCAAACCAATATGGTTGTGGTTATAAAATGATTCAATGCATGGGGTACTCACGTATTGGTCCTTTGGGCAAACAAAAAGAAGGTATTACTGAACCAATTCAGCTTCAAACCAAATCCACACATGATAAGGTTGGACTGGGATACAATCCTAAAAAGACATCAAAACAAAAACATGTTTCTAAGTCTAAAGGCTTGAAAAAGATATCGCCTTTAACATTACATGAAGCAAACACTAAACAAACAAAAGAAGAGTGTAGAAAAGAGAAAGAGGAATCAACGGTCAAGAAAGAAGAAATAGTCAATGCTCAAGCTTTGACGGTATCAGCTACAATAATACAAGAAGTTGAAGTTCCTGAGGATATAAGAGATGAAGTTGTGAGAATCAGAGAATTGTTTGTACCATTAAAAGTTCCAGTCACATATACCGGCAAGCAACAAGTAGAGGATTCAGAGACTGATTCAAATGAGTATGAATGGGGTCCTGACTATCTTTCAGACACATCTGCTATAGAAACTCCAGAAGAATCTAGTGGTGTCATAGATGATACTCAAGAGCTGATGCACATAAAACTAGAGAGAGAAATACAAGAAATTAGACAAAAGAGGCAAGCAAATTATGAACAAGCATTGAAAGAAGGAACAATACCAGAAAGTTTCTCATCTATGTGTCCTTATCCTAAAATAGAACAAATTATTTATAGCACTACACAGGAAGAGTTAGAAGCTACAGAACAACAACCAGTTATCAGTCTAGAAGAAGCTGAATGGAGTAGATGAAAAAAATCACAGAAACAATGAGATAATGTCAATAGGTGTGTCAGATACAAATGACAAATGAACTACAATATGAAGGAATTTGTAGCATTAAAGATGTTAGTATTGATACCATACATATGCTTACTAAATTCCCTGAAAGAGACTTGGAAACTTCATCTGATAACTCTGATGATTCTGAGGACTTTGATAACAGTCCTGTTCATGATGATACCCACTCATCCTCAAATTCTGAATCATCTGATACAAACAATGAAAAGTTGCCTACTAGTCTTATTGTTGTTAAACCATGACATGACATCCAGTCTGGCGTAGTAAACGATGTTACAAGTATGTCTATTGGATTAGATCGATTAAATATTAACGTGAACTTTAATAATCATGATCTAACTCTTCCTGGTCTCGAGACACTTACGCAAGGTATCATTTTGGAACTTGACTTTTCGATCCACAGTTGTGATAACAATACCGTGAACGCTCTTGAACCTACCCAAAATTTTTCCTTAATACATCCCAAATTGATTGACTGTACTTTACAGAATCAACCCATGGATATTGTTGGTGTAAATAATTATTCATCATGGATATTATTACACTTACTTAAGTTTACTTAGGATAATGCATTTCATAGTAGTTTGGATATGAGACACTTGGGTGTTTGTGCCACATTGGGATAGTGTGTGTAGGAGAAATACCACCTCTTATGGTGTTGATCTTGTTATTACACTATCATATCCACTTATTGTGGACTGATAATTCCACCTTCGGTGGGTGATCCACCTCATGTGGAATATTATATTATTTCTCCTACCTACCCACACCTATTTCCTACCTACCCTTGTTTCTTATTGAGCCACATGTCATGTTTGTGTGCTCATACATATCCCTAGCCTTGCCTATATAAGCAGGCTCATCTACATTGTATGTAAGAAGTTATTGATCATTTTTCTATTGATGAGAATACAGTTTATTCTTGTCCCATATTATGTCTCTATCTTGTACATTTCATTGACCTCTTGATCTTGGCAAAATCCAACATGGTATCAAAGCTATTTGGGGCTTCATTGATTCGTCTTGAAGAGGCATTATTGTGACGTCAAGAGGCAGATCTGAGGAGCAGCATCTTTTGGAGGCGTCCTAGACTAGATCCGACCTCTCCATTGCGTCCGCAAGGCCGTTTCCATGAATTTTGGTTATAAAGTTGGCCTATTTTGGTGAGAAAATTTTTTTCTCCATTTTTGCCTATATCGTACGGATTTCGAAATTTTTTATTAATATTCAAAAAAAAAAAAAAAAATTCTTTCTGAAAATTGTTTTTCGAAAAATTGAAAATCAAAAAAAAATTGAAAAATTTCGATCAGCAAAAAATTGAAAAAGTTTTGAAAAAAAAAAAATCAAAAAAAATATAGTTTCTGGGGGGTCCGCAGACCCCCCCCGTACCTCCATAACCTGCAGGTCACAAGTGTAGCAGGTGTACCACTCTGCGTGCGCGTACCCGTTCGCAGGCAACGTACCTGTCTGCCGGCCGACTGTACCCGCGCCCGCGCCCACCGACTCCCGGCTCCGCCCCAGCTTCCACTCCCGGCGCTGCGTCCGTCTGTCACTGCCGCCGCTCGGCTGGGGCGCCTCTCGCGTCCTCTCCTCCCCAACGGCGGCTCCCCTACCCGTGCAGCGCCGCCTCCTCCCGGGCCGCGCCGCTCGTCTCAGACTGCCGGCCCTCGCCTCCGCAGGTTCTCCGCCAGCTCTCGGCGCCCTCTGCCAACTCACCGCCACGCGGACACATCCGTACGAACCCAGTCATCTATTCCGTATGCCACGTAGATTCTTGCACAGTCAGCACACCACCAGATCCTCCGTACAGTGACACGTCAGCGCGCCACATCATCGCCCAATCACTCTGCCACATCAGCATCCATACAGTACGGATCGCATAGCCAGCTGTCCGTACAGTACGGACATCCAGTCAGAGGGCGAAGTTTTCGCGATGGTCATACGACCATCAAATTTAACACAGTGTTTTGCTGACGTCAGCACCACATCAGCAGGTTTTTGGTGACTGTCCCTGAGTAATCCCAGTTTTTGCAACTTCAAAGGCCTCGTTTGGGGTCATCCGACCTCCTTTTTAGGTGCCATTTTTTTTGAAAGTGCATATTTTTTTATCTACTTTCACATGATACTATCAGATTGATGTCATTGTAAGTAGAAATTGTACTTTCAGATCTTGGCCATTTTTGGCTCTCTTGGTACTTGTATATTTGCTTGAATCTCAATTAGATTCATTGCACTATTGATTGAAGTCTCTTGTATCTCATTTGAGAAGTTGTAAAATTTGCATCATAAGCCCACTTTGTCTTGTTTTGCAAGTGGCTCATTGTAATCGCACTAAGTATAAAGTGCCAAAATCATCACTTTTGGGGGGGTACTTTGATTGATTGAATTTGGGGGGTGTCTCTTGTGCTTTTGTGCTCTTGTGTTCTTTCCTTTTTGCTGCTATGGGTTCTTCTAAGTTTCCTCTCTTAACTCCACATAACTATGCTACTTGGAAAATTGATGCATGGAGTAAACTTATGGAAAAAGGACTCACTCATTACATTGATGGAACTATTGTTGCTCCAGCCGATCCTAAGGCTGATCCAGTTGGTCACTTAGATTGGCTCACTAAAAATATCATGGCAATTGGTACCTTAAGAAAGTATGTATCTAAGGATCTCATTTTTCATATTGAGAAATGTACTCTAATCAAGGATGCTTGGCAAAAGTTTCAAGACTTGTATGGTCAAGTTGATGAGATTAGGGGATATCAAATTGATAGTGATCTCACCATGTTAGATCCCAAGAACTTTGATACTATACAAGATTATGTCACTAAGGCAAATGAGTTGAGGGCACAACTCAAAGATTGTGGCATTGATAAGAAGGATACTCAATTGATATTCAACTTGATAGGCAAGCTTCCACAAGAATATGCAGCATTTGTTTCTAGTTTCCAAACTCATAGGATGACAATGGGTTCAAGCTACAAAATGCCTACATTTGATGCTTTCAATGAAATTTTGATGATGGAACAAACTAAGTTGATAAGCATGGGCATTCTTAAGGCTTCTTCTAAGTCTCAAGCATTAGTGGCAAATCAAGGAAACAAAGGAAATCAAGGAAAGGACAACTCAAACAAGAAGAAATGGCAATCAAAGCCTAAAGAAAAAGCATCATCTTCTCCACAACAAGGAGATTCATCCTCTTCTAAGAGAGATAATTCACCAAAGAGAGAGAGACCTACTTGTGCTTATTGTAAAAAGATTGGTCATGAGGAACATCATTGCCATACTAAGAAGATTGATGAGCTTACACATATCATCAAAAAGCATAACATTGATTTGCCTAAAGTCTACAAGAAGGATGATTCATCAACTTCCACTTCCTCACATTCAAAAGGAAAAGGGCAAGCATTCATGGCTTCTACAAGTGGAAAAACTCACTCTTTTGGAACAAGAAAAGGAAAAGCTCTATGTGCTACAACAAATCATACTTCAGAGAGATGGCTTCTAGATTCAGGGGCTTCTCATCATATGGCATCTTCACAGTCTATGTTCTCTACATTTGAGCCTTGCACCATGCCACAGATTTTGATGGGCAATCATACATACATGGATGTGATTGGGAAAGGATCTATTGACATTGGGGATAACTCCTTCAATGATGTGTTGTGTGTACCCCACTTGACAAACAATCTCCTTTCTATCTATCAAATCACACATGGCGCAACTAAGAGAGTTGTGGAGTTCACACCTGACTCAGTTTTTATTAGAGACATGGAGACTAGAGCTATCATTGCAACTGGGGTGGTTGATCATGCATCTCGGTTATACTCCTTTTCAGATTTTGTTAATGATGATGATTTCACATTTGATGATTCTACACATGATGATCACACTTGAACATGGGGATTCTCACATGTAACCCCATTCTTGAGTCTTGTATTTCATCTCCTCATATTGATATCACATCACCTATTGCATCTGATTATGCAGATAGTGCGACAGTTTTGCCTTCATGTGATTCAGTGCAGCAGGATATACATTGTCTTCCAGCTTCAGATTCATGGGATGATTACTTGACAGACATTCCAGGTTTGTTTGTGGAGTCCTACATTGCAGATTTGGGAGACATCATTGATGACATACATCTTCTCTTTGATGAAGATGATCCTTCTTCGATTGTTGCGAGGGCACACTCTGACCCTCTTGTTCATTCTCTACATGATCATTCTTTCGAGGTTGACATGATTGTGGATACTTATGTACAGCAGTTGGAGGAGGTCTCTTTATGCTTTGAGGAGACACATGAGTCTTTGGATATTGTTCTACATTCATCTTCACTAGATGTTGGAGTTCCTTTTTCAGTAGTGTGGAGCAGTTCACCACCTTTGGAGGGGGTATCTTTCAGCATCGACATGGGGACACTTGAGCAGTTTTCAGAGATTCCTTTCATCATGAGTTTTCTTCATACATCTTCCCTTCATGATTGGGGAGACTTCATGGATACACCTTTGGTTTTGTTTCTTCCTAAGGGGAGGAATGTTGTTCGACGTTCGTGGAGCAGTTTCTTCATACATCGAGCTTCTATCATTGGTGCAGATTCTTCATTGAGGGAGGATCACAGTTTGACTTCTCTTCTTCTCTCATATGGGGGGGACTTTTTCCTCACATGGGGTTTTGTTCCTCACATACTTCTTTGAGAGTTCTCTTGTATAGCTTTCATCTCTTTTTTGGGGGAGGGTTTTTTCCCATTGGGTTTTTCTCTCTTTCCCCACTTTGTGAGAGATTTCATTGCATTGGTTTGCATGCATTTGCATTTGTGCATGGGTACCTAACATGGCCTCGTAGCCGGGACCCATCTTGCATTACTTAGTTGCATTGTAGACTTAAGTGCATTCCCCTAAGTTGCACTTAAGGGGGGGTGTTGGTGTAAATAATTATTCATCATGGATATTATTACACTTACTTAAGTTTACTTAGGATAATGCATTTCATAGTAGTTTGGATATGAGACACTTGGGTGTTTGTGCCACATTGGGATAGTGTGTGTAGGAGAAATACCACCTCTTATGGTGTTGATCTTGTTATTACACTATCATATCCACTTATTGTGGAGTGATAATTCCACCTTCGGAGGGTGATCCACCTCATGTGGAATATTATATTATTTCTCCTACCTACCCACACCTATTTCCTACCTACCCTTGTTTCTTATTGAGCCACATGTCATGTTTGTGTGCTCATACATATCCCTAGCCTTGCCTATATAAGCAGGCTCATCTACATTGTATGTAACAAGTTATTGATCATTTTTCTATTGATGAGAATACAGTTTATTCTTGTCCCATATTATGTCTCTATCTTGTACATTTCATTGACCTCTTGATCTTGGCAAAATCCAACAGATATACCTACTTTTGCCAATGACTATAAATTATCCTATTATCTCAATGCAGTCAAACCTATGAACTCTTCCACTAGTGAATGGAGTGAAAATATGACTGAAGAGGATATCAAGTATCTTAGTCGCAAAAACAAGAAAAATAAAAATAAAAGATCTGATGGCGAAAACCATATTGTGACAATGTCAGAATCTAAAAAAGAGAAAACAAAGGACATACCTAAAGGTGAAAACCTCTCTGAGGCACCTGAAGGTGAGATACTTGGTATACTGCCCAGTCATTTTCAGGAGCGGTCTTCCATATTGATCGAGCCAACTCAGCCAGTGAATATTGGGAATCAAGAGACACCACAAATTATTCACGTAGCTCAATTACTATCAGCAGAGGAATTGAAGGATTTCACTCAATTGTTCTTAGAGAAGAAAATAAATTTTGCATGGACGTACTCTGATATGCTAGCCTTGGATATTGATCTCATTATGCACCATCTCTCAATCACACCAGGAGTAAAACCAGTTAAACAAAAACTTTGTAAGATGCACCCACATGTCGCACTATTGGTCAAAGCTGAACTAGAGAAACTACTTAAAGCTGGATTTATCAGAGCAATAGATTATGCTGAATGGATTTCCAACATAGTACCTGTGTCGAAGGCAGATAAATATATCAGAGTTTGTACAGGTTTTAGAGATCTCAATAAAGCATGTCCAAAAGATGACTTTCCATTGCCAAATATTGATATGATACTCGACATGACAATTGGGTATGATATGTACTCACTAATGGATGGATTTTCTAGCTACAATCAAATTAAAATCTCTCCTGGAGATCAACAAAAGATAGCTTTCACCTATGCATGGGGAACCTTTTGCTGGAATGTTATGCCATTTGGGTTAAAGAACGTAGGAGCGACCTATTAGAGAGCAGTTACAACTATCTTTCATGACATGATGCATAAGAATATGGAAGATTATGTTGATGACACCTTAGTGAAGACTATGAAAAGATCAACGCATATTCAAGAGTTAGGTCCTATACTTGACAGAATGGAAAAGTTCAAGCTCCGATTAAATCCAAAGAAGTGTACATTTAGAGTGACATCTGGTAAACTACTTGGCTACATCATTTCAAAGAAGGGCATCGAGGTTGATCCTAAAAAGGTCTAACCTATAATGGAAATGCCACCTCCAAAGAACATCAGTCAAATGAGAAGTCTACAGGGATGTCTCCAATCCATTAGAAGATTCATTTCTCAACTAGCAGACAAGGCTCAACCTTTTACAAAAGTATTGAGAGAAGGAATAATATACAACTAGGATCAGCAGTGTGAACAACATCTTCAGCAAATAAAAGAGTACCTATCTAATCCACCGATATTGATGCCACCTATTTGGGGTGAGCCACTAATCTTATATATATCAGCAACTGATTCATCACTAGGGGCACTTCTGGCACAACAGGATGACAACAAAAAGGAAAGAGCTATTTATTACATCAGCAGGACATTGGTGTCTTATGAAATGAGCTACAGTATAATAGAAAAAGCATGCTTGGCATTAGTCTTTGCATCACAGAAACTGAGGCACTGTATGCTCGCACATTCAGTCAAGTTGGTGGCCAAAATTGATCCACTTAAGTATCTTCTTAATAAAGCAACACTCATCGGACGATTGGCAAAGTGGGTAATGATCCTTATAGAGTTTGACATTGAATATGTGGAACGCAAAGCCATAAAAGGACAGGTAATTGTTGATCAACTTGTTGAAGCTCCACTTGAGGATACTCAACCACTATACATTGAGTTTCCAGATGAATCAATAATGCATCTTACTCAACAACCCTGGAAGATGTTCTTTGATGGTTCCTTTACTCAAAATGGTTCAGGTGCTAGCATACTATTCATTACTCCTCAGAAGTACTCAATTCCAAAGTCTTATAAGATTCTATTCCCTTGCACAAACAACATTGTAGAATATGAAGCTTTGGTGAATGGAATAAAACTAGCCATTGAATGGAAGGTTGTTGAATTGCATATTTATGGAGATTCTCAGTTGGTAGTCAATCAAATTAATGATTCATACCAGACTCGAGATGAGAAGTTGATACCTTACAAGAGGATGGTAGATGATTTCAAGAAGTATTTTTCTTTTGTATCATTCCAACAAATTCCTAGATTAGCGAAGAGAGCAGCAGATGCTATGGCTACCTTGGCATCTATACCTAAGCTACAGGAGTCCAATTTTCACTTTGATTTCCTGGTGGAAGAGTTATATTACCTTGCTTATGATTCTCTTGAGACCCAAATAGCCTGTTCTATTATTGGACATGACTCATCCTGATATAGCCACATCTATTCCTATCTATGTGATCAAATTATCCTTGAAAACCTTACTAGTAATGAAAAAAGAAACCTAACTTGAAACACTTCGCGGTATGTTATCATAGCTAACGATTTATTTAGATGAGGTTTGGATGGTACTTTGCTTAGATGTCTAGAAACTGAAGAATCTAAACGTGCATTAGCAGAAGTCGATAAAGGTATTTGTGGATCTCATTCAAATGGTTTTACTTTTTCTCAGAAACTATTACGGGCTGGCTACTACTGGCCAAATATGGAAAAAGATGCCATAAAATTTGCTAAGACTTGTGAGAAATGTCAACTTCATGGAAATCTCATACATGCCCCGGTAAGGGACCTCATACCATTTATAACACACTGGCCTTTCAGCAATGGGCCTTTGATCTCATTGGTCAAATATATCTAGCTTCATCCAATGGACATAAATTCATCATAACTGCCACTGACTATTTCACCAAGTGGGTAGAGGCAGTTCCGCTCACCAAGGCAATTGGTAAACAAGTCGCCTTATTCATCCTAAACTATAGAATTTTTAGGTATGGGATACCTTTGTCCATCGTGACTGATAATGGAGGACAATTCAAAAATAAAGATCTGGATGAGCTTTGTGAAAAATTCAAAATAAAACAACACTGGTCATTAGTATATTACCCTCAAGGTAATGGACAAGCTGAGGCATCTAACAAAAACCTACTGACTATCTTGCACAGAACAATGAACAAGTCCAGGAAGGATTGGCATCTGCAGCTCAATCCTACACTATGGGCTTACAGAACCAGTATCAGAACACCTACTGGGGCTACACCTTTTTCTTTGGTGTACGGGTCCGAAGCAGTATTACCTATTGAAGTAGAAATACCATCTCTAAGAGTTTTGTTGCAAGGTCTTGTTACTGATGAAGATCGTAGAATATCTAGATTGCAAGAACTTGAATTGTTGGATGAGCGTCGACAAGTGGCGTTTGATCATCTCAGAGTGTATCAGAAGAGAATGTCCAAAGAGTATAACAAGAAAGTTCAACAAAGAGAATTTCAAGTTGGTGACCTAGTTCTGAGAGAAAATCCAAAAAATCAACAGTTTCGCGACAACAAAGGGAAGTTTGAACCCAACTGGCTGGGTCCCTACATTGTTACTATAGTATTTGGCTCTAGTGCCTATCAACTCTCAAAATTGGAAGGAGAACAGCTCCATGAACCGATTAACACCATCCACTTGAAGAAATTCTTCGCTTAGCACTCTCTGCTCCAACAAACTTGTACAGTTGGAAAAAGTCCTGAAAAAATCCTAAAAATCAGAAAAAGTCCTAAAGAAATCCAAAAATAAATAAATAAAGAAAAATTGCCCTGGTGAAAACATGGCAAACAGGCACCTTGGTAAAAAAAAAAAATTGAATCTCTGCCAAGTAGGTAAAAATCTAGCAAACAGGCGCCTCTTGTACTCAAGCGCTCCATCTATCAATGCAACGTTGGCATTTCCCGCTTTCAAGTATCTTTTGCTTTCGCTTGTACATATTTTCAGTCACTTTTGTGACATCCTAGTTCATTGGAACCCTCATGACTTGAAACTGATAAATGTCCTAGTCTTAGATTACTAAACAGTTTGGGCTATGAATGAAAATTTTCTTTGTATGCTATCTTTTATATTGATTTTTGATTATTGTCCCTCTGAGTAACTCGAGGAAGTCTATTATGACTAAGAGGAGCAAGGATTGGGGGCGTAATATTTTCTTTGTTTTCTACTTGTAGAAATGATCCCGATGATCAAGAAACATATAAATTAGCTGGGTATCTATGATAAGAGCCTTCACATTAAGGTGAAATCGCCTCACATACCTCGACTCTGCTTATTTGTATGCTACAGGGAGGTCCATGTCATTTCTTTGTCTGTTTTGAGGGAATTTCTTTATGATACAATTAAGGTCCCTACGAAATCTGTCCAAGGATATGAACAAAAAAAGGGTCATTGCAGACAAGATAATTAATATTGCACATTGAAAAAGGAAGGAACTCTAACCTGCCTATCGTGTTTGTTATGCTCAGTGATGAATCTTAAGTATTTTAAATCCAGTGACTAGGTTTAGGTTGCATTTTGCACATCATTTTGCATTTCATTCTGCATTTTTGTGAATCTAGAGTGATTTTGGTGTGATAATAATGATCTCTTCATTTGTTGAATGAGAGCTGAGAGCGTCATCATTTCTTATGCTAAGTGGTCTTTTTTATCATTATTTCTTCGATCGAGTACTTGTGTTTTGAGATGTTTAGCTGCATACATAACATTTCATATAGATTCATTCATTCATTTTATTATTAAATCATTTGCATTCATTTTATTGCATAGAAAGAAAACAAAAAAATTGCACTACTCATTTTCATTCATTTATTTGCATATGAAAAGAAACAAAAACATAGACATTCATTATCATTTGCAATACATACATTCATGCTGAAAGAAATACATACATGTAGAATAAAGCATATAGAAACATCTCATAATTGAATTGACACAAGTATAATGAAGTCAAATTGGATCTCGTATATATATATCATCTCAAGTCTAAGAGTACAAAATGATGTCCAATGACATGTACAAACTCCCATCGGAGAAAGAATCATATCGGCTACAAAAAATAGGTGTGTCTACAAAAAAATATCCTAGCTACAAAAAGAATCATCTAGCTAGCACCCTCTCCCTCATCCCCTGGTGGAGGAGGAGGATCTTGATGCCCAGGATCCTGGTGCGGTGCTTGTGCTCCCTCCGATCTAGCCATATACTACGAATAGGGTTGCACCTGCTGTGCAATGGGAACTACGACACTATATGCCACCACATAATATGCAGCCCTACTACTCTAGAGCAGCACCTCTTGTCAAAGAGACTCTATCTTTGCTCTCGACTCAGCTCTCAATGTTGTGATCTGGTGATCACACTCTGCCCTAACCTTGACTAGTTGTCGATCTCGCTCCACCAAGTCTGGGCCACTATCAACTGTGACTGTAGCTCTGCAAGGCATGCTCTCATCGACCGACCTGTGTCAGCCCCCTGCTCTCTCGCAGGCTCTCTGCCACCATCTCCACCTGTGGCTCCACCCTGCTCATCCTACCGCTACCGGACCTGCCTCAGAGCTGCTCGCTCCTCCTCTCCGCCACCCAACCTCATGCCTACTCTCCCAAAGGATCCACCCTCACCCCTCTTCTATCCAACATCAGCTTGCACTCCACTATTGCTAGCACCAGGATCGCCACTAGTCCGTCATGGAGCATCTAGTCTTTGGCCCTATCCTTGCCTATGGCTTTGTCTCTATGCCTGTCCCTGTGCCGGTGCGGGGGCATCATCCTCCACATCCTCAATATGAGGAGCATGTTCTCCAGGATCTGTAAACTGAGGGAATGGATGCTGCTGAAAGTAATCCCTGTACTGGGGCAGTACCCCTGCATCTTCTATATCCTCCAGGTAATCCCACCTCAGCTAGTGTAAACCTGTCAGCTCCTACATCACTAAAGCATAGGATAGCCTAGGTGACCATCCCTGTCTCTCCTCATCAGCATATCGAGCATACGTCGTATACTCCTAAGAGATCCCCTGCGGCCGGTCATACTGCCTCATCACTTGTGCAACGATGAATCGCTCCACAACAGTCTATGATCTCCCAATCAGTGGGCATGTAACAAAAAGATCTCTTTGCACTGCTTGCCAGTCATCCCATGACTCCAACCCCCTATACGGTCTCCATATAACAGCTATCAGATCATCTAGCTGTCGTCACCAGAAGTCTGTCTTGCTCAGATGGGGCTGCGTAATATATCCGGCATACCTATAGATAATAGGCTATTCGAGCTCTCTGCTATCATTGACTATCAGCCAAAAAATGGGAAGGTGCTCCCAAGCTCACACCTGTAAAATGTAAACCCCTGCAGCCATGCTCTACCCATTTCTATAGACAATCTCATGCATCTCCTGATACATGTGGGCCAATAAGCAAGAACCCCAGCCCAGTCTCTGAGGGGTCTCTATCAACCTCTCTAGCATATAGCCCCATCCACTCTGAAAACCCTGTTGCACTCTGTTTGGCATCAAGAAGCAACCAATGAAACCTGCTAGGACACATGCCAGCGGATACTCCTCACTGTACCTGCCCATCAATATATCCCAACTCATAGAACGAGTCAAGATATCAGGATCCCTGAATACATTCCTAAGAGCCTATAGTCCAAGTAACAATGCAGTATCATAATCCACCTTATCCCCAGCAAAAGGGATACGAAGGATCCTATACACATCCTCGGGAGTGATAGTCAACTCCCCAACTAGCAAATGAAAGGTATTATGCTCTGAATGAAATTGCTCCATAAACATTGTCAGCATCTCATGGTTCACACAGATATCAGGTAACCTCATCAGGTGAGTAAAGCCACACATATCAATATGAGCCTGCTCGACCTCAGACAAATTAGGAACCAAAGCCATAGTGGGAGGATATACACATCTGAAGAGCATAGGAGGTAAGCATACCTGCACAAAAACCCAACAATGATTATTAGAAAACATTCCACATCAGCCTACAAGAGAAGTTAAACATCACGCAAATCCAAATAAGTCAAATGCAAAAGAAAAATTTCATGTTTACACTTTCAAAAATGGTCACTATTTTTCAAATGATAAGACACAGTTAAACAGAATCTCGTACGAGTCAGGAATGGCTCTCGTGTGAGAAAACAACCTCAAACAATATTTTATTGGACTTCACACGACAAAATGGTCTCCTAACCGACCTATCATACGACACAAGGGTTACTCCCGTACGACAAATCTAATGGTCTTAAACGATGAAAGATAATTTTCCAGTTTTTCATACGAGACAGGATCCTATCTCGCATGATAAACCACGACACCCGACCCAAAACCCATGAAAAACGTGCAAAATAAACAAAAAAATTCAAAATTGGAAGTATAAAGAGGCTAAAGATCAATCACTTACCGATGGCTCATAGTTTCGGGGTCGATTGTGATGTCTCTGGTGCTCAAATCGATGCTGACGAGTAGGGACCACCATTTTTCTTCGCAAAAGGCTTTTTGAATTTTCAAACTTGGAGGGTTAAAATGAATTGAAAATGACACTTTCATCCTATATATAGCCTAAAACCTAAATTTTCTACTTGCTCTGATGGTCACAAAAATTGTACCCTTAGATATTATGCCTACTCTAATTCCATTTTCGGGATTGAAATCGAAATTCGAGACCGTTTTACTAGTCAATTTCAAAATTTTGACCACTTAGCGCTTTTTTTCATCAAATGCTCATTCTTTCTTCAAATTGTGCTCAATTTCTTATCAATCATCGCCGAAATTTTTTTTAAAAATATTATGATCATTTTGTGCTCAAATAAGTTATTTTTTGTCACACAATTGCCTATAATCAATCCCTCGCTATCTTTCAATTTCACTCCCGAGGGGGCATACTCACGACCTTATGACTTCACATCTCATAAGTCGAGAAAATTTTTCAAATCTTCATCAAAAGTCAAGTAAAATATTTTCAATTAAAGAAAATCAATCCTTATTGCTAAGGGGCATCTCAGCTTTATCGCTTCACATCAAGTTGAGATCTCTCGATCATCTGAATCAATCAATCGCTAGGGGCATATCAGTTTCATCACTTCAAATCAAGCTGATATTTGTCTTTCATCTGAATTAATTTCTTAACATTAATCAATTTCATCGCTTCAAATCAAACTGATTATTCATTTTTAACTCAATCAAAAGTTTAAAGAATTTCTTTGACCACACTAAATCTAAGTAGGTGTTCAGTATTCATTTCTTGATCAAGCTAGACGGTTTATTCTTTGCTCATCGTGTCTTGATCAATCAAGTTCAAGATCGATTTTTATCATCACTCACTGCATCTAAGATCAATCAAGTTCTAGATCAATAAGATCTGCTTCTTGATCAATCAAGTTCAAGTTCGGTATCTTTGTTTTCTATCGTTCCTCAGTTCAATCAAGTTTGAGATCGGTATCACTTTAATCAGACCTCATTTAGCTTTGTCGCTTTGAATCAAGCTAAACATCTTTCTTTTTTATCTAGTTCGTGATCAATCAAGTTCAGAACTGGCATTTCCTAGACATCACACATTCTTTGAATCAAAGCGTTGCTCGCACATTAATTCATAGAGGGGCAAATGTAATACCCTAAAATTGGTCATCTAAACTATGGGCCCCTAATCTCGACAACATCACCAAGATCCTAACAAAAGGCAATTAAATCAATCTTGAGCACATTATTAATTCTTTAATTATCAAAAATCACATGGCAAATCAACTACTCAACATTAATTAAATATTTATTTAATTAATTAAATCATTTCCAAGAATATCATTTTGATCAATTATCCCATTTTAATTTATTAAATATCCTTGCATATTTAATTAAATTAATAAATTTGCCATTCAATCATGCAAAAAGGATTAATTTATTACAAAAGATGAATTAATTTATTACAAAGAGTTTAATTGAAACAAAACAAAAATCAAAAAAAGAATTGAATCAAGAGAGAAATCAAACTTGAGATATTATTTCTTTTTCTAAATTTAGAACTTGAAATCAGAAAAGCAATTTAATTGAATTATGGAATTATTCTCTAAAATTGGAACTCAAAGCTTTTCAGAAAAAGAAGTTCAGTTGCATTGAAAAGACCTTTTTTCTTGAATGAATCAAATATGTGCATGGAATTGTCTATTTTTATCAGATGTGGATGGAATTAATTTACTATTATTTTCCAATGCAACTTGGACTTCTGATTTCAATGCATTTCAATTAAACTATAATTGGAATCTATCTCAAGGTTAACTCAACCTGATTTCTCAATTATTTTCAATTAATCCTAAATTGACCTTTTTGTGATTCTCTATAAATTTAGTCTTCAACTCTCATTCCAATTCACCCCAGAGATTTTTGAGAACATGCTTGGAGATTATTATCACGCTAATTTCGCTCTAGAGTCATTAAAATCATTGTTCTTTTTTAGATTACTTGCATCCATTGTTGCTTGAATTGGTTATTATTGCTTGAATTATTCATCCATCTTGCATCCATATAGCTTAATATCATATAGATTAAATCCTTCATCTTGGTGTAGTCTAGTCACTGGTATTGCTTATAAAAAATTTGAGAGCAATCTTATACTCGCATCTTTTAGAAGGCAATTAGTCATTTTGCTATGGTTTATTTCTTATTGATTATTGATTACTAACCATGCATATAATGACTTAATTGAAGTGTTGTGCTTGCAGCTACAGGTTCACTTTTTCACACACACACTAAGAGGTCAACTTGAAGGCATCAAGATGAAGGATGAAGAAAAGATTGCAGACTACCTTCATAGAATAGATGAAACCATGAACACCATCAGAGGACTTGGAGAAGAAATTGCAGATGAGATTATTGTGAAGAATGTACTTAGATCTCTCACATCTAAGTATGATACTAAGGTTTCTACCATAGAAGAAGCCAAGGATCTGAAGACCTTCACAATGGATGAGCTATTTGGCTCTCTAATAGCCTATGAAATGAGAACAATCGGTGAAGAATCCTCAAGGAAAGAGGCGGCGTTCAACTCCACCAAAAAGGGCAAGGAAGAGGTTTCTCATAAAGGATCTAGTGAAGACTCGGATGCAGAGGTAGAAAACTTTGTCAAAAATATCAAGAGAGGATTTGACAAGTATAAAGGGAAGTTACCACTCAAATGCTTCAATTGTGGTAAAGTTGGACACTTTCCTATAAAATGTCCTTATAATGAAACCGGTGGAGAGGAGCAAAGAATTTTTGGCAAATCAGTCAGTAAAGACAAAGAAAGTAATATCTGTCGGAAAGGAAGAAGAGGCTATTGGAAGCATAACAGCCTATATACTATTGAGGATGATACCACATGAAAAGGAAGTCCATCGGAAGATGACTACCATGAGAATGAAAGAGAAGTTAATCTCTTTATGGCACTTGATGAACCGGTTGGTGAAGATGCGGAAGAAGAAGACATTGAAGCCAAAGTGGATCTAGAAGGTGAGCTCATAAGTTCTCTTAAGGAGTTAAGTAAGACAAGAAGAGAACTGAAGAAGGTCAATCTTGTTGTAGAAGAAGAACAAGGTCTCCTGAAGCAATCCCTAGATGAGTCCAATCAAGTTATTTCTGACTTGAAACTCCTGTTGGAAGAAGCCAAGAGGATATCTGAAGTTACATCCTTTGATCTGATGAAAAAGGAAAAGGAGCATCAAGATTTAGAATCAAAAATAGTGAAGCTCAAAAAGGAGCTTGAAAATACTAAGGATGAACTGAAAGTGAGAAGCAAATATGAGCGTAGCACACAAGCCTTGGACAAGATATTGAAAAAACATAAGCAATCTAAAGATACTAGTGGCTTAGGATTTGAAGAAGGACAAATTTCAAACAGCAAAGACACATCTGGTAAGGAGATACATTTCACTTCTTCAAGTGAAGGTGAAGAGAAGAAGACATTCATGGTAAGAAATGATACCAGGAAGAAGACTTATGCAAAAGTTGTTAGAAATCACCACACAAACTAGTATACATAATCAATGAACCGGAGGACCTCAATGTACTAAAATGCAAATCTTAGGAGAAATGGAAGAGTTGATCATGAGGCATTCACTAGAGTTAGTAGCATGAAAGGAATACCCTCGGTGAGATAGTCATTTGTAGGACAGAGGTAACCTAACCAATATGTTCCAAACGTTCATGGTTATTGTTACTGGTGTAACAAATTTGGACATAGGTTAGCTAATTGTAGATTAACCAACAAGCCCACTATGAGTTATGAAAGTAGAAATCCATTTAATTCACTCTAGGATATGAATTTTGTCTGTTATCAGTGCAATGGATTTGGTCATAGGAGTTTTGAATGTAGGAAGAGTAAACCGGTGTCCTACAATAGTTTCAAAGATTCATCTTTCAATGTCAGTGTGAAATGTTATAACTGTCAAAAGTTTGGACATATAACAAAGTTTTGTAAGAATAGGAAAATCAAGCAAAAGAGGATAGATCCTAATCAAGAACCAGTAGCCAAGATGGAGCACAAAATTGCAGCTAATAAGAAGAAGGAAACTAAACCGGTATGGGTTGAGAAAGAAAAGGACAAGGCAGAATCAAGTCTGATAGTGCAAACTGCCCTACATGCTAAAAGAAGAAATCTATGGGTTGTAGATAGAAACTATTCCAGCCATGTGATCGGTGATAAAAAGAAATTTATCAAACTTGAAGACTCGAATGGTGGCTCCGTAAGGTTTGGAGACAACTCATCTATCAAGATAAAGGGAAAAGGTACACTAAACATTGATCGAAAACTGAAAGCACATGAAGTGTATTATGTGGAAGGCTTGAAGCACAACTTGTTGAGTGTGAGTTAGATGTGTGACAAAGGTTATAAATTCACCTTTGATTCTACCAGCTGCTAGATAAAGAAGGAGAGTACCAGTCAGACTGTAGCTAAAGGAAAAAGGACATATGGTCATGTATACAATCTGAAAGAATGTTTTGAATCCCAATGCATGTTGGGACAAGTAGATAAAAGATGGTTGTGGCACAGAAGATTAGGCCACATAAATTTTGATAATCTAGTTGCAGTAAGCAAAAAGGGGTATGTAAGAAACATACCACCAATTATAAAACTGGTGAGCACATTTTGTGATGAATGTGTGAAAGGGAAGCAGACTAAAGTGACCTTCAAGACAAAAGCACACAAAACCTCAAGACCACTTGAAATAGTACATACAGATCTGTGTGGTCCAACTAGGACAAGAGCTCTTGTCGGTGAAAGATATTTTATACTCTTCATTGATGACTGTTCAAGAATGACATGGATCACTTTCCTACAAGATAAATCACAAGCATTTGATAGATTCAAGATCTTTCAGAAAATGGTAGAGAAGGAAAGTGGGTGCAAGCTGAAATGTCTAAGATCAGACCAGGGTGGAGAGCTCACATCAAATGAGTTTGAAGATTAATGTGAAAAACATGGAATCAGAAGGCAATACTCAGCCCCCAGGACACTATAGCAAAATGGTGTGGTAGAAAGGAAGAACAAGATAGTTAAGGAGATGGCCAAAACCATGTTAAATAAGGCAATTTTGTCAGACATATATTGGAAGGAAGCAATTCATACTGCTGCATATACCTTGAACTGGGTTGAACTAAGAACAAACAACATAATGACACCTTATGAGTTGTGGTATGACTAGAAACCATTAGTCAATTACTTCAAGGTATTTGGAAGCAAGTGTTTTATCAAGAGAGATATGGATGGTTTAGGTAGTTTTGATTCCAGGAGTGATGAAGGAATCTTCCTTGGTTACTCAACTAACTTTAAGGCCTATAAATGCTACAGCAAAAGACTAAGAAGAGTCATTGAGAGTGTGCATGTAAGAGTTGATGAGGATATGCATAAAGGAAGACAAGAACAAGTAAATCGGTATGATGATTCTAGTGATGAAGGTGAAGAAGCTCAGTCAGACAGTGAATTGAAAGAAGCAACCAAAAAGGTCCCTAACCGGTATGTGCAGATAAACTACCCGAAAGAGAGAATTTTAGGTAATAAGAGTGATGGTGTGCAAACTAGGAGAAGACTTGCCCGGAATGATGAACAAGTCAATTTCTGCCTCATGACTAAAGTAGAACCTAAAACATTCAATGAGGCCAGCAAAAGTCAAAAATGGATGGATGCCATGGAAGAAGAGTTACAATAGATTAAGAAGAAGACTTGGGAATTAGTCCCTAGACTGGAAGACAAGAACATCATTGGCACCAATTCGGTCTACCGAAACAAGATGAATGAAGAAGGTAAAATTGTTAGGCATAAAGCTAAACTTGTGTGCAAGGGTTAATCTCAAGTAGAGGGCATTGATTTTGAAGAAACATTTGCACCGGTAGCTAGATTAGAAGCAATTAGAATGTTACTAGATTTTTCTTCCTACAAGGGTTATAAGGTATATCAAATGGATGTAAAATTTGTCTTCCTCAATGGAAATTTGGAAGAAGTGTACATGGAGCAACTGGAAGGGTTTTTGTTACATGATTATGAGACCTTTGTGTGTCGGTTGAAGAAAGACATGTATGGTTTAAAGAAGGCTCCTAAAGCATGGTATTCAAGGCTAGATCGGTATTGAAAGAGCAAGGATTCAAAAGGTGAGTGCTGACAGAAATTTATACATCAAGAAAGATGGAAATCACATGATCATTGTGGTTGTGTATGTAGATGGCATTATTTTTGGAGGCAACAAGGATACCCTTTACAAAGAATTTGTTGATCAGATGCAGTCAAAATTTGAGATATCAATGCTTGGATAATTGACATACTTCCTTGATTTGCAAATATCATAGCAAGATAAAGGAATCTTTATCTCACAAACCAAGTATGTAAAGGATATGTTAAAGAAATTTCAAATGGAGGACTGCAAACTCATGAGTACCCCCATCGTGACTAGAAGCAAATTAAGCAAGAATGATGAATCATCGGTGGTGGATCATGTTGGAAACCAATAATACTGAGAGGGGGGATGAATCAGTGTTATACCAGAATAAAAGATATTAGCCTTAACAAAACACACATACACAAACCGGTATACCGGTATAAATAGAATTGAAAGAAGTAATGAAACCAATAAGCCAAACATATAAATGAGAACCATAACACGCAGATTTATACATGGAAAACCTTAATGAGGAAAAACCACAGTGGGATTTGTGACCCACAATATCAATCCACTGGCCATATGAAGAGATATTACAATATATGTTGGCTCTTGCACTTGCAGGAAGGCTTATAGCCTAGAGCACACTTCTCATCACAAAAGGATTCTCACTGACTACATACAAATCCATATTGCAATCTGGAAAGTGTTGAACTACATAAGATAGCGTCTCCTATGCCAGAATACAGTTCCAGTTTAAGCTCTGTATGTTTTGGTTAAAACCTCAGTACTGGACTAACCCTTACAATGAATTCCTCACATACATAGTCTCTCTGATATATTTTGCATTAAATTGTATCCATAACCTTATTCATTCCACACTTTTCTATCTATGCATATCCTATATGTATATATACCCTATACAAATTTATGCCTTATGTCAGCTTACAAGGATATATATAGTTACATAATACATGTCGGCCTAATAACATAAATAAATAAGCATTAAACAAGTTGTTGATGCCAAATCCAAGATGTGTCAGCCTTCAATACGGATATACTTTATCATACCATGTCGGCCTACATTGTCGATGACCAAAGAAGTCTTCTATCCTGTAAGTGCTAGTGTTGGTGTCGGTGCTAGTGTAGAGTCTATGAAGTGCTTGTCAGTATACTATATGAAGCCTAAACCCAAAAACATGTTGCCATCAATAACAACATAATGAAACTTAACCAATAGAGTGTCAATTGCCAACAATCTCCCCATTTGGCATTCATGGCAACACTCATGTGAAAAAGGTTTCAATTGTTGGTTTCATCATGCCCTACTCCCCCTGAGCTAAATATGCAAAAATTCTACAAAATTCCAAAAACTCTGTAACTCCCCCTAATGTATGCAACCCTTCATTCTTTTCACATTTATATTACTCCCCCTTTGACATCAATGCCCAAAAATTGTAAAAAGAATGTCAAAGAATGATAATTGTACACTGAATACCTCCCAAAAAAAATGTCTTACCAGAGCTTGACCAATTTCAATATTTTTGGGTAAGATTTCTCTAATAACTCCACATAAGTATCCCAGCTGGTTTTGAGTGTGCTAGAGCTAGATACAAGTCCACTCAATAAATATGCAAGTGATTCTTTCTCATTAACTTTTGTTGATGTGGGCTTACCAAGTATATCTATGCATTCCCTCTTGTGAACACCAAGTGAATCCAATCTTGGACTCACCAAACCTCTGAGACTTCTGGCTCTCCGAGTGATCTTATCTCTTTCTTTCTCAAGAGCAGAAATTTGATTCTCCAAAGTTAAAACTTGTCCATCTATAGATATGGTCAGTGAAATTAGTCCATCAAAAGAGTTAGCAATATTAGCAATTTTGTCTTGTACCTCTTTTATCTTTTCATCCATTTTTGTTGTAAGAATATCTATATTGCAACATACCCTGTATATATTAGTACTTTGTTTCAAAGAATTTTCTATCAAAATTAAACTTCTCCTCAATCTTTTTCTTCTCTCTGTCAATGATCTGATCAAAAGCGGCTTTCTTAGCCAAAGTGAATTTTTCAAGTGCTAGACGGTTAGAGATCTACTATAATGATTGAAAATATTTAGAGATGTGTTCTATTATTATCTTAAGCTTGTCAAAAGAGCTCGCTTCATTCTCAATCTTACATTCCAGGACCAATCTGTGCAAAATAGTTATGGATTGCTCTATAATCCCTTTGTTTGTGTTTCCTTCCTTCATCAGTTTCTGAGAAGCCATCATCATCAGTTCTGTGGGACTCATCTCTGTGATGTTTTTATTTTTCACTAGAGAAGTGTCAATTATCAATAATGATGTGTCAGCAACTGGATTCCCCTTTTTTATCTGGTGATTTTTCCTTTGTTACCTCCTCACTTGCACCGGTGGCTTCACCACTTGGTGCAGTTTGTGCAACTGCCAATTCCTCTCTAGGAACTATATCCTCAACCTATACATTAGTATATAGAGGACAAGTGTCCTCAATATAATAGGCTTTTTGTAAATCCTTTAACAGGGTGAGTCAAAATCATTGAGTTCTTCAAATTCTCTTGCGAGGTAACCTTTAATAGGGTTTTAACCTCTAACCGAGTATTTAGCCATCCCTTAACTAGGTGATCCCGAGCAGGATTGGTTCCTAGCAAAACCTATTGTAAAGTATTTAACCGGACTAGGCTCCTAACAAAGTGGACTTTAGAAGAGTTCAAGAACAACTTGTGGGTATTCATCCCCACCGTGGTTTTTCCTAGTTGGGTTTCCACGTGAAAAATCAGTGTGTTATGTGTGATGATTTAGTGTTTTCTGTAAAGCGGTAATGCATGTTAATCTAATGGTCATTGTATTTCTGATGCATTACTTGCTTAAGCATATGGGTGAAGTTGAGATGAGGTATTAGGTTTTGAGAAGTTCTAAGTGTTACCGGTTTATGTCTTTTACAGTCTTGATGTGTTTTACTGGTATTGTCTTGATTTAGGTTGGTAATGTTGTTTGCCAGTTATTGTAGTCTTTGCAGTTTAAGTTATCAGAGAAATTTTTGTATATACTGATTCACCCCCCCCCCCTCTCAGTATCTATTGGGTATTTACTGTTCATCATTATTCATCAATTGGTATTAGAGCATCCTCCAGGTCCTCAGTGCTATAAGCTTAACCACTTGAGGAAAAGATCCTATTCTAATGATGAAGAGGGAAGGTCCTAAGTTCAATAGAGATAACTTTAAGATATGGAAGGACAGAATGAAGATCTACATTAAAAGCATGGGTTCTCAACACTAGAACTATGTTGAGAATACTTATGTTGTCCCTACCGATACTCTCACCGATGATCAAAGAAGAGAGATTTAGGAGAATGGGCAAGTCATGGAAGCTCTTATCAGCAGTCTATCTGATATTGATTTTATAGATGTTCAAGATAAAGACAATCCCAAAGATGTATGGGATACTCTGGAGACTATCTATGGTGGTGATGAGCATGTGAAGCAAGCTAAGGAAGAGAGACTTAGGGGAAAATTTGAAGACATGTGGATGGTTGAAGGAGAGACCATTTAACAATATGGGATAAGAATTAAAACTATTGTCGGAGACATCAAGAGTATAGGAGGTACAATGGATGATCCCACAGTTGCTAGCAAAGTTTTGAGATCCTTGTTACCGGTCTATGCAGTAAGGGTTGCCACTATTTAGGAGTTGAGATCTATTGACAAGAAAAAGGTATCCCTAGACTCCATCATTGCTAAGTTGACCGCATATGAGCTAAATAGTTATGATGGCAGTGTTCAGAAGACTAAACCAGCCTTTAGAGCATTTGTTGCACCATCTAGAAAGGGAAAAGAAGTTGGTACCGGCTATGAACCTAGACAAAGGAGAGATATGGATGATGAGGAGATCTTGATGGAGTTTGAAGCTCTTCTTTCCAAGAGACTTCCTAGGGGAACTGGAAAATACAGAGGTGAGCTCCCTTTGAAATGTTTTTCTTGCAATAGGATAGGACACATTGATGTCAGCTGTCCTAGTAGTGATAATAAGGAAAAACCAGAGAAGTTTAAAAAGCTCAGAGGAAATAAGAGAAACTGTCTTGTTGCAGTTGATGAAGGTGTCACTGATGATGAATCAAAAGATGAGGAAAGTGAAGACATGGTGTTTGTAGCCGTTAAGGAAGATGTGTCAGACAAGCAGGCTCTTGTCTCCCGTTTTGATAATTTTAATGAGTGGATTATTGATAGTAGATGTTCTCACCACATGACTAGTGACCAGAAAAAGTTTGTCTCTGGAAGAGTACGATGGAGGTGTAGTCCGATTTGGTAATGATGCACCATGTATGGTAAAAGGAAAAGGGTCCATCTCTCTAAATGGAAAAAGCAGTGTTGATAGTGTGTATTGGGTAGAAGGTCTCAGACATAACCTTTTGAGTGTTGCCCAGCTGAATGATAAAGGACTCACTCTGGAATTCAAAGGTGGAGTGTGAAAAATAAAAGGAAAGAGTGGTGAACTGATGGCCACTAGTATGCAGACCAGAGGCAACTTATTTCAGTTAAATACAAATATCAGTTAATGTCTAATGGCTAAGTTTGAGGATAGTTGGATGTGGCATAGGAGACTCTGTCATGCAAATTTTGATAATATTGTGAAGGCCAGTAAGATCAAGGTAGTTAGAGGATTGCCTGTGCTGAACAAACCAGAGAATCCTTTGTGCAAAGAATGTCAACTAGGGAAAATCTCTTCCTCAACCTTCAAAGGTAAATCTTTCACAGCAGATAATTTACTTGATCTTGTGCATACTGATTTATGTGGTCCTATGAAAACTAGGAGTGTTCAGGGAGATAGGTACTTTATGATTCTTACTGATGATTGCTCAAGAATGATGTGGGTCACATTCTTGAAAAACAAGTTTGAAGCTTTTGGAAAGTTTAAAGCCTTCATAGCACTAGTTGAAATGGAAAGCGGTAAGAGGATTAAATGCCTTAGAACCGACCAAGGAGGTGAGTTCACTTCTGGTGAATTCAATAAGTACTGTGAAGAGAACGGCATCAAGAGGCAACTGTCTACCCCCCAGAATCCACAGCAGAATGGCCTAGCAGAAAAGAAAAATCGGATTGTAGTTGAAGCAGCCAGAATGATGTTGATTCAAGGGAAGGTTGCTCACACTTTTTGGAGAGAAGCGGTGAGCACTATAGTCTACACTGTGAACCGGGTACTCATCAAGAAAGGTAAGGATAAAACTCCTTATGAGTATTGGACTGGTAAGACTCCAGTAGTAAACTACTTTAGAGTATTTGGTAGAAAGTTTTATATCAAGATAAGTGAACACCAGAGCAAGTTTGATGCAAAATGTGATGAGGGAATATTCCTAGGGTATTCCACCAAGAGAAAAGCTCTCAAGTGTTTTAACAATAGGACTCAGAGAATTGTTGAAAGTATCAATGTTAGAGTTGATGAAACCTCTGAGAAACCTGAGGAAACCAACAACTAGCAAGCGGTAGATGAACCAGGTGTAACATTATGGGAACCGGTTACAAAACAACCAAGTACAAGTAACAGTGCTCCTACACTAGTAGATGTTGTGGTAGATATAGATGAAGATGAGGATGAAGAGGAAAAGCAAAAGGAATCAGCTAAGATCATTCCTAGGTATGTAAAGTTGCATCATGATCCAAAGAAAATCATAGGGGACAAGGATGTAGGAATACTTACAAGAAGAAAGGTCAAAGAGAATTCTTGCATGATTTATGAATTTGAGCCCAAAACATTTAAAGAGGCGCACAAAGATGAAGACTGGATTAAGGCTATGGAAGAGGAACTTGACCAGATAGAAAAGAATGGTACATGGTCTTTGGTACCCAGACCTGAGCACAAAAATGTTATTGGCACCAAATGGGTTTTTAGAAACAAGTTGAATGAAGATGGCACAGTGGCAAGAAATAAAGTAAGATTGGTATGTAAGGGATATGCTCAAGAAGAAGGAGAAGACTATGGAGAAACCTTTGCTCTAGTAGCTAGATTGGAAGGAGTTCAAATGCTACTTGCATATGCAGCCTTCAAGGGATTCAAAGTGTATCAGATGGATGTAAAATTTGCATTCCTGAATGGAATACTTGAAGAATAAATGTATATAGAGCAACCAGATGGGTTTGCCCTATCAGAAGACAATGATATGGTGTGTAGGCTACATAAAGCCTTGTATGGATTAAAGCAAGGACCTAGAGAATGGTATTAATGTTTACACTCTCATCTTGTGAATATTGGATTTGAAAGAACAAGTGAAGATAGCAATATCTATCTGAAGTCAAGAGGAGATCAGATTCTGATCTGTGAAGTGTTTGTTGATGACATAATTTTTGGTGGAGATGATAAGATGAGTCATGCGTTTGCAAAAGAAATGAAGAAGGAATTCGAGAAGTCACTAATTGGAGAGATTAAGTTCTTCATTGGACTAAAAATTCAACAAATGAAAGATGTTATCTTTATCACTCAATCCAAGTATGTCAAAGAGGTGCTAAAGACCTTTGGCATGGAAGACAGCAAACTAGTTGGTACACCGATGATGACCGGTTGTAAATTGTCAAAAGAAGATGATTCAGCGTTGGTGAATGAGAAGGAATATCGGTCAATGATTGGTAAATTACACTATGTAGTACACAGTAGACCGAACATTGCACATGCAGTGGGAATTGTTGCACATTTTCAGACAAGTCCAAGAGAATCCCACTTGGTAGCAGTCAAGCAGATTCTTAGATATCTGAAGGGAACTATAGATTATGGATTGTGGTATCCATACAATAATGATTTCAATCTCAAAGTGTTTACCGATGCTGATTAGGTTGATAATGTGGACGACCAGAAGAGCACAACTGGTGGTTCATTCTTTCTTAGTGGTAAACTAGTCTCATGGATGAGCAAGAAGCAGAGTTGTATCTCTCAGTCAACAGCAGAAGTTAAATATGTAGCAGCATTTATGAACTGTACTCAGACAATTTGGATGAAGCATGTATTAAGTGGTTTCAAAGTCCTTGTATCTGAACCGGTGAGTATATTTTGTGATAACACAAGTGAAATTAAGATTTCCAAGAATCTGATATTGCATGCTAGAACCAAGTACTTCAAGCTCAAGTATCATTTCTTGAGGGAGAAAGTTCAGAACAAAGAGGTTGTATTGGAACATGTTTCCAGTAAGGAGCAGTTAGCAGATATATTCACCAAGCCTCTACCGAAGACTACATTTACCTATTTAAGAGTTGAATTAGCAGTGTTTCCCCTTCAAGAGGTGAACTAAAGGTATGTGCTCCACATCAGTCAAGTATTGCATTGTCAAATCTTTTTAGGATTGATATGTTCAAGGATGCTACTCCTCGGGGGGAGCAGCATAGTGGAACATGGAAGCTAGTGCCTCCACTTTGGCATTGGTGTCAAAGGGGGAGAAGATGTGAAGTAGAGAAGATATCTATAGTATTGAAGACATATAATATGGAAGAAGATGTAGATATATCTTTGTGTATTACCATCAATGCCAAAGGGGGAGATTGTTGGCATATGTGCAGAGTTTGATGACTTGATAATAATGTATGTTGTCATTGATGTCAATATGCTGAAGTGTGAACCAGTATGTTGAAGTAAGTAAACTAGCAAGTGAACCGATATATGCAAAGTTTGTATCGGGTTTCACTTGATATGACTACCGGTTGGTAGTCTCAGCTTCGGGGCTTCCAGCTAATACATTCCAAGTCTGTGCGATTCGACGGACGACATCCTGTGATGAGTTAGCATTGAAATGAAGATTAGGTTGCGTTGCCATGCCAGCCTTGTGCGTGTGAAGGATTTCCTTGAGGATCTTGCATGATAAGATTGATTCTATCTACCTCGGGAATGTGCAAAATATTAGTAAATGGTGGAGAGCGCGTGATGGGTTATCTGCTTCCAGGAGTGGTGAAGAATGGATGATGCAGAACGTCTTGAGATTTGTTCAAGATTGTTTTACTCTATGTAATGTGATTAAACGGTTAGGATTGGACTGACTGTATTGTTAACCTAGATGCTTAGGGTTTTAGGTTTTGGCCACCGACCTAATTGTTGTCTCTAAGGTCAATGATGTTTTTCATTTGAGTTTGTTGGCAAATGAATGTATGTGAGGTGATTCTTGTCAGATCGAAGAAGTGAGTAGAGATCTGTAGAGTGTGATTGCAGATGTAAAGGAACTGAAGTAGATCTGCCTTGGCATTGAGTGTTGTTATCATATTAGTGTATTACTTGTTGACTTCTAACCATTTCAGCAATTGGAAAATCCCTTTACCGGGTAGCTTTAAAAGGCTTTTTGTAAATCCTTTAACAAGGTGAGTCAAAATCACTGAGTTCTTCAAATCCTCTTGCGAGGTAACCTTTAATAGGGTTTTAACCTCTAACCGGGTATTTAGCCATCCCTTAACTGGGTGATCCCTAGTAGGATTGGTTCATAGTAGAACCTATTGTAAAGTCTTTAACCGAACTAGGCTCCTAACAGAGTGGACTTTAGAAGAGTTAAAGAACAACTTGTGGGTATTCAACCCCACCGTGGTTTTTCCCAGTTGGGTTTCCACGTGAAAAATCAGTGTGTTATGTGTGATGCTTTTTCATGTGATGATTTAGTATTTTTTGTTAAGTGGTAATGCATGCTGATCTAATGGTCATTGTATTTCTAATGCATTACTTGCTTAAGCATATGGGTGAAGTTGAAATGAGGTATTAGGTTTTGAGAAGTTCTAAGTGTTACCGATTTATGTCTTTTACAGTCTTGTTGTGTTTTACCAGTATTGTCTTAATTTAGGTTGGTGATGTTGTTTGCCAGTTAGTGTAGTCTTTGCAGTTTAAGTTATTAGAGAATTTTTTGTCTATATTGATTCACCCCCTCTCTCAGTACCTGTTTGGTATTTATTGTTCATCATTATTCATCAATAATATGTATGTTTAAGTTATGAGCAATGTTATTGTATTCAAGTCATTCATAATGTATTAAGATTATTTAAGTCCATTGAATCATAATATATAAGGCTAAATGAGCCATTTTGTCCAAATATATCATATTTGGTCCATCTTGAAGTGTTAAAAGTGTCCATGTAAGGCTTAGAGTCATTTATGTCAAAAATGCAAAAATTGTAAAAATTGCAAAGTTGTAACATTGCCAAAAAGTGCAACAAAAGTGTAAAAATGAAATCCATTGGTCATGAGGTGGTTAGGGTAGTTAGGAAGGAGTTGGAAATTGTATATAAAACCATGTTTGGTCAAAATCAAGAAGGTAGAGAATTTTGGAGGGGATTTGACAAAGATTATCCATAAAACCTTCAAACCGTCATAAGGTTTTAAGGAATCTGTGGCTGTCATAGATCCATGAAGGATCACATTTGGTGTAATTTTTATATGTAGATGTTATTTAATGATATTTTAATTAAATATATTTCAGATGAATCCTTTCTTATTAATTTTTATGGATTATTTGTCAAGATATGTTTGTTTTTACAAAAAAATGTCAAAACCATGCCAAGGGTTACCTATTTTTGGAAAAACCCTCATAAGTTTTTATTTAACCATTGGATCTGGCTGCAAATTTGAGAGAAGTTTTATAACTCAGTAATATGGAGTTTGACTGAAGAGATTTGTTTTATGATCAATATTTTAATAGTTATTTATGATGGTTTGCTACTTTTCATGGTCAAAAGCATAATGGTGAAGGCAGTAGCAGTCTGGTTGCAGAATTTGGCGTGGTCACATGAAGGATCATAATGAAGAGAGTCTATATGTGTTGGAAAGGTCATTGAATCCTCTTTCCAGTTATTTTTGTCTAACTTAATTTGGTTAAAAATTGAATAATTTGTGATTATTTTGGTGAAAATAGCTTTTAAAGGATGAAACCCCGAACTAGGGTATTCCATGGCAATAAAGAATTTTTTCTCTCATGTTATGGTGAATTTTATGATCTAAAATCTTGAATAAAGGTTTGTAGGGATGGAATATAACTTTTGAAAGTGGTTTGGAGTTGAGAAGATTCGTTGATCTTTTTATATGCCTCTTGATTCAAGTTTAAGGTCTTGTATTAGTTTTGGGTCAGTAATACCCTTGAATGAAGGTTTTATGGTTTGTGATAGATGTTCTACATCAAATTGGTATTAGAGATAGAAGAGCCTAAGAGTGTGAGGAGTGAAAAATTGCACCAGGACCTAGCCAAGAAGGATTTGTTATTTGGTTTTTCCTGATGATTTTTTGGTTGCAAGGTGCTCATCCATCTAGTTGCAAGAAGGCAAACAAGGAAGGTCTATCAAGGGCCAAAGGGATGGTCCAGGGCCATGGGATGGTCCATTGGTTGCCAAAAAACTAGGGAGAGATGCAAAGAGGAGAACTCCTAGGTGAGGAAAAGAGGTTGTTGGTGAGGTGTTGCAACATGGAAGAGGTGGACTTATGGTTAGTAAAAGCACTTGGATGGGAGCCACTACAAACTCCATTGGTAGGAGTCACAAAGAGATTGTTTGAGAAGGAAGTAGCAGCATAAAGAGGCATAAAGAGGTAAAGATGAAGACAAAGGTGAAAATTTCACTCAAAATTTTTCTTGCAGGTCATTGTACCCCTGTTTCCAAGGGACGTGGAAACTTTTCAACATTGGGAGTATGGTGCAGAGGCACCTAAGCACACAGCATACGAGGAGGTCAAAAGTCATAATAGGAGAAATTTTATCGTATTTGAGTCATTCATAATGTATTAAGGTTATTTGAGTCTTTTGAATCATAATATGTAAGGCTAAATGGGCCATTTTGTCCAAAGATATCATATTTGGTCCATCTTTAAGTGTTAAAAGTGTCCATGTAAGGCTTAGAGTCATTTATGTCAAAAATGCAAAAATTGTAAAAATTGCAAAGTTGTCACATGGCCAAAAAGTGCTACAAAAGTAAAAATGAAATCCATTGGTCATGAGGTGGTTAGAGTAGTTAGGAAGGAGTTACAAATATTTTATAAAACCATGTTTGGTCAAAATTAAGAAGGTAGAGGAGTTTGGAGGGGATTTGACAAAGATTATCCGTAAAACCTTCAAACTGTCATAAGGTTTTAAGGAATCTGTGGCTGTCATAGATCCGTGGGGGATCACATTTTGTGTAATTTTTATATGTGGATGTTATTTAATGATATATTAATGAAATATATTTCAGATTAATCCTTTCTTATTCTTTTTTGTGGAGTATTTGGCAAGATATGTTTGTTTTTACAAAAAATGTCAAAACCCTGCCAAGGGTTACCTGTTTTTGGAAAAACCATCATAACTTTTTATTTAACCATTGGATCTAGCTGAAAATTTGAGAGAATTTTTTTAACTCACTAATATAGTGTCTGACTAGAGATATTTTCTTTATGATCAATATTTTAATAGTTATTTATGACTGTTTGCTATAGTTCATGGTGAAAAGTAGACTGGTGAAGGCAGTAGAAGTCCGGTTGCAGCATTTGGTGTGGTCACATGAAAGATAATAATGAATAAAGTATATATGTGCTGGAAATTTATTTGAATCCTCTTTCCAATTTTTTTGTCTGACTTAATTTGGTTAACAATTGAATAATTTGTGATTATTTTGGTGAAAACAGTTTTTAAAGGATGAAACCCTGAACTAGGGTATTCCATGGCAATAAAGAATTTCTTCTCTCATGTTATGGTGAATTTTATGATCTTAAATATTGAATGAAGGTCTATAGGGATGGAATATAACCTTTTAAAGTGATTTTGAGTTAAGAAGAGTGGTTGATCTTTTTATATGCCTCTTGAATCAAGTTTAACGTCTTGTATTAGTTTTGGGTCAGTAATACCCTTGAATGAAGATTTTATGGTTTGTGATAGATGTTTTACATCACTTATTAATTCATTTGATACTTTCTTATTTGGTTGATGCCCTTTTGATGGTAAACTATTAATTACCCAAATGGCTTCCTTACTGATTTTGTAGGGTTGGTCCAGCCATATGAATTCCCCATGTACTTTGCTTAGTACATATCTGACAATCTCATCCTCAAATTTTGGAATATCCAAAATATCTGTGAACCCTAGACCTTTGATGTGTTTATAAGCTGGTTTGATTTTACCAGATTCTCCTATGAGTTGATTCATATACATCCCCTTGATTTCTAAAGTACCTAAGTCCTCTATATGACAATGAATATAAGCCCTAACATCTTCTACATATACCACTCCCTCCAGGATGTGAGAAAATGCTCCAACCAAATCTTCCTTAGTAGCCACGTGTGGATACGGTTTGAAAATTGGCCTGGGGTGGTCCTTAATTTATACTACAGTTGGATTTGCAACAAAAATAGGAGCAAAAGATGATCCTGATTCCATGGTTCAAGAGAAATACTTTTAGAACTCTATCGGTGAAAACCTCTTATCAAATCCTTCTAGAGGTCGGTGTGATCGTTCAAGATAAAATATGATCACCTCTAAATAGTTTTTTATTGCACTAAGTCACTCTAAATTGCTTTGAAATTGCTCTGAATGTTGGGTGATTAATAATGAAGTGTAATCGACCTTTCATCCAACCCTAATTTTATGTTGACATAAATGACTGTTGGTGAATGATACCAGGTCTCACTCTGAATATATCAATGCCGGATAATCTTTTCCAATATCTGGAACATCTTCCATAATCTCCTCCAAGTGCATATGCATCATCTTCCATGAAATTTGCCTACCCCTAAGGAATTTGCCTTAGTTACCGGATGAGCTCACTACAAGTGCAAGAGAAGCCTCTTATGTCGGATAGGTAACCGGGACATTCCCATCTGATGATTTCTCTTTAGTCTTTCTGACCCATCTCTTAGTATGATCTTGTCAGATTTTATTAACCTTATCTTTTCCTTTGTCTTTTATTCCTCCATTGCCAACTGGTGTATTTTTGCTTCTATAGAACTTAGCAATATGTTCAACTTCATTGCATGCATAACATGTAACATTGTTCTTTTGAATTGCCTTGCTAAAACCAGTGAAATTACTTGACCTACACTAATTAGCCATATGTCCAAATTTTCCACAAGCATAGCATTTTACATTCATTCTGCAATATTTTATCTTATGACCAATTTTATTGCATTTAGAACATTTACCAGGAGTAGAATTAGGGTTCTGATTTGCTCTGTTTCTATATTGCCTAGCCATGTGACCAAATCTATTACAAACAAAACATCTACCATTGAATTTATAAGCATTGAATTGCCTTACTAGTGTCTTATGTTTTTTATCTTCATTAGCAGTACCGGAACTTTGTCCTTGCTCAAATCCAAGTCCACTGGAATCTCTAATCTACCTCTCTCTCTTCAGTAACTCATCAAGTTGTGTTGAGATGATCTTGAATTTTTCTCTGTACTCACTTGCAGAAGTTAAATCTTCTCTTAGTACTGTCATTTGTCTCTCAATCTCTTTCTCATTGCTCTAGAATTGTATCAAATTAGACCTTAATATCTCATTTTCATGAGTCAACCTACCACATTCCTCAAATTTATTCTTCAGGGATATAGCAAGATTTTCTTCCTTTTTCTTTTTGTCCTCAATATCCTTGGATAACCTCATAGTCATAGTTTGCATTTCATTCTTCATAATCATGTTCTCCTGACTTAATTTATGACATTGTTCCTTAAGTGCATCTTCGACATCTTGATTTTGCAAAAGTTCCTTCCTCCTAGCTTGAACAGATGAAAGTTTTTCTTATAGGACAAAAATAAATTCTTTAGCAGAATTCAACTCATCTTGTAACTTTAAGTTCTTCAATCTTTCAACATCATAATATTCAAGTGCCATCTTAAGTTGTTTCTCCAAAGCCATATTCAATTATTCCAGTCTCAGGATCTTCCTCAAGCTATTAAACTTCCTCTAAGGCACAAGGCTCTGATACCAATTGTTGGAAACCAATAACACTGAGAGGGAGGGTGAATCGGTGCTATACCAGAATAAAAGATTTTAGCCTTAACAAAACACACATACACCAACCAGTATACCAGTATAAATAGAATTGAAATAAGTAATTCAACCAATAAGCCAAACATATAAATGAGAACCATAACACACATATTTATACGTGGAAAACCTCAATAAGGAAAAACCACAGTGGGATTTGTGACCCATAATATCGATCCACTGGCCATATGAAGAAATATTACAATATATGTTGGGGCCTGTACTTGCAAGAAGGCTTACACCCTAGATAACACTGCTCATCACAAAAGGAGTCTCATTGACTACATACAAATCCAAACTATAATCTGGAGAAGTGTTGAACTGCAAAAGATAGCATCTCCTATGCCAGAATACAGTTTTGATTTAATCTTTGTATGTTTCGGTTAAAACCTCATTACTGGAATAACCCTTACAATGAATTCCTCACATACATAGTCTCTCTGATATATTTTTCATTACATTACATCCATAACCTTATTCATTCCACGCTTTTCTATCTATGCATATCCTATATATATACTCTATACAAATTCATGCCTTATGTCGGTTTCCAAGGATATATATAATTACATAATACATGTCAGCCTAATAACATAATGAATAAGCATTAAATAAGTTGTCTATGTCAGATCCAAGATGTATCGGCCTTTAATACCAATATCCTTTATCATACCATGTTGTCCTGCATTGTCGATGACCAAATAAATCTTCTATCATGCCGATGTCGGTGTAGAGTCTGTGAAGTGCATGTCGATATACTATATGAAGCCTAAACCCAAAAACATGTTGCCATCAATGACAACATAATGAAACTTAACCAGTAGAGTGTTAATTGACAACAGATCAGACACTATATAGATCCATGATAGGCATCTTATTGTATCTCACTGCTTCTAGACCGGATATAGTGCAGGACGTGCGCATGGTGGCTAGATTTCAAGCAGCACCTAAGCAGTCACATATGAATGTCGTAAGCAGAATTTTTAGGTACCTACAAGGAACACTTAGTTATCGATTGTGGTACCATAAACAAGGGGAATTCATCTTGGAAGTATATACTAATCTCCATTGGGAAAGTTGCATTGATGACCAGAAGAGAACAAGTGGTGGTGCATTCTTCCTAGGTGACCGGTTGGTCTCATGGCATAGCAAGAAATAGGATTCAGTCTCCCTATCAACTGTTGAAGCAGAATACATTGTTGTTGTTGCATGCTGCTCTCAGGTGCTTTGGATGAAGCAGACTCTCAAGGACATATAGGTGGACATCTTTGATCCTATTACCATCTGGTGTGATAATTCAAGTGCCATCAACATATTAAAGAATCTGGTAATGCATTCAAGGACAAAGCATATAGCCATCAAGTATCATTTTCTTAGAGAGAAGGTTGAAGGACATGAAGTAAAGATAGAATATGTTCCTATAAGAGAACAAGTAGTAGGCATCTTCATGAAACCATTACTGGTAAGTGCTTTTGAGTACTTAAGACACAAGTTGGGAGTTGTGTCACTTGCCTCATGCACTTAAGATTGGAAGGAGATCTATGGTTCAATGGGAGCTCATTGTAAAATCTCCTATCTCTTGAACCATATGTTGGACATAGGGGGAGATCAAGTGTTTATGATGCAGTTTTGGCATGCTTTAACTTAAGGGTGTACTAACAACATCAACTACAGAAGAAGCAAATTATTGTAGGAATACCCAAGAGAATTTCATGATTATGGGTATCTATTTGGCAGCACTCATAGTACAATCACATTTGAATTTTATATGTTGTTGGTTGAGTGGATTGTGGCCAAAAGGGGAGAATACAGTGTATAATTGGGGGAGAATGAAGTACCCTGACCCTTTATCATTGTGTCAAAGGGGGAGAAATATACTAGTGTGAAGTCTTGTGGTGAGTTGATATCAATGCCAAAGGGGGAGATTGTTTGCATTATTGGCATTATGTTGTCATTGATGTCAACTAGTTTGGCATGATCACCAGTGAGTAAGTAGTGGTGACCGATATGGGAGAAGTAAGAAACAATGATGTCAATCCATATGTGTGTAAGCAGATAGAAGGTAAGTTACCGGTACACATGAAATGCATCATCTGCCGGTAAAGTAGGAGCATCGACAAGGCAAAGCAAGCAAGCAAAAGAAGAACTGAAGGATGTAAATTGGTGTACATAGAGAAGTTTAATGTTTCTAGTAAATGGACTTAGTAGAAGGACCAGCATGTTTGATGGAAGGTCAAGTTGATCCACCGACAGAGAAGAGGTCAGCAAGTATGAAGGACAATCGGTGAAGTATGGTTATATCAGTAAGGTGAGTTGAACCGATAGTCAATTTTGGTCGATGAAAGATGTCAAACCGACATAGAAAACCAAGCATAGGTGGATGTCGACAAGGATGACAGGTGGAAGCCAGGTGGTGATCGCGTAGAGGTTAGTGAAGTATTTATCAACGTAACAGTCAGCAAGCAGGTTGGTTTTTATGAAGAACCCGCAAATCATGGGAGGATGGCAAAAGGTTGCAGCTCGAGGAAGACAAGGTGGCAAGTGATTGAACACACCTTGCAAGAAGATCTAATCTTTGTACCCATTTGTCAAAGGAAACAGCCGAGCCATTAATGGCATTTGATAGAGAAATGCAGAAAAGAATGTTGCAGACATCCAAATATAGAAAATGCACATTGGAATGTGAGGGGTTGGTGGTGCTTATTGATGACATGCAAATCATCACTCCAAAAAAGAAGATCACATCAAATCCAATACGGATTGAGTTCGTGGAGGTAAAACCTAACACGACACCATTTGAATGCATTTTTTTAGCAGGAACCCTAAAAGATAAATATGTCATCTCGAGACAGAAATCAGTTGATGATTGATGCGAGGTGTGATTGAGAAGAGAGCTTGAGAAAGGAGAAATGTTATTTTCCTTAGATTTTATTCTGAGAAAGTTGCAATGTGGGTGAGCAAGATAAACTGGTGAGAGGGTGTAACCAATAGAGATAGACTAACGGGCAAACTACTGCAATTCTAAAAGTCAAGCGAACCAGTAAAGAGTGATTGATTAGGAAGGCATCCAAGAGTGACACTGTGAAGTGTGAGGCTGAGAGAGAGAGAGAGAGAAGAAAGGTTGTAAGTGTTTATGGTGAAAATGGATAACAATAATAACGATATTGAAAGGCTAAATGAATTCAACCACAAAACCCTAGCCTAACAACAACAAAGATCCACCATAACATATGAAGATTACCTAAGACAATGCAAATCAAATGAAATCACAAAGATTATACCATCACATGTCCAATAGGGTTTGGATCTCCATTCTTCCTATCTCCATTGATCTTGCTTGATATATTTGCTGTCAGATTTTATGTGCACAAGAGCTCAACAAAGAATAGAATGTGGTTGCAAGTAGGATCGCCTATGTTCAAAAGCATAGTGTAGTCAAGTAGTCAACGGGGGGCATATATTGATTAGGGTTTGATAATGAAGGAAGCATCTCTTTATATAGAAGACACTATATGAAATGGAGGGATAAGATTGAGAGGTGTAAAAGGAGGTCGGCTATGATTAGAGGGTAGGTAGAAGAAATAATAAAATAATGAAAGGGGTAGGTAGTGTAGGAATTAAGAGATGAATGACATGTGTCATGGGTAGAAAAGGCTAATGAATTAATTAAATAAATAAAGATTTATTTAATTAATAGAAGAAGTGGGATCAATTAAATGAATAAGATATTTATTTAATTTAGGAAAAGGATAATTTAAATAAATAAATGTATTTATTTAAATGAGAAATAAGGCTAGAAGAGGATAAATGAATTAATTAAATAAATAAAGATTTATTTAATTAATAGAAGAATTAGGCTTAGATAATTAAATAAATAAAATATTTATTTAATTAGACTAGACAATTTTGGGTGTCTACATTTTGCCCCTCTTTGAGACAATGCGGCTTGTCGCGTTGTTTCAAAGAAGATAAGATGAACTGATACAAAGTTGCCCCAAGATGGGAATGATATGCCCCCTCGAGAGATTGGATGAAAATGTGTGAAAAGATCACAGACAATCTCTCGATAAGAAAGAAAGGCTAGAATGGATTGACTGGATAAAGTGACAGAGTCACGAGATAATGAAGACTGACTTGGGAAATGAGGGCTAGGGATAGGGCTAGGGTAGTCTATAAAATAGACCACGAGGAGAGTACATCCTCATTGTCATCCACATATCCAAGAGATCAGAGTGTCGAGAGAAAATAGAGTAGCAGCAGTCAGCAGCGATGGCTTTGGTTCACAGATTCAACCGCATTCGCCGATTCCAGAGGCCAGCAGAGGCAGGAGAGCTAGTAAGTACCACAAAACCTCCTTGTACTTTGATGCATTTATTGTTGTCATTAATGCATGCTAGGTAATGTAATAAATGCGCGTTTTTGTTAGGAAAGCATGTTTATGTCCAAAAATGTGAATTTGTGTCTTCTAGGTCAAATCGGCAGTTCTGTGATGAACATACGCTATGGATTGGATAAGCTACTAAGAGGATACACTCAAGTAGGTCCTCTAGGGAAAACTAGGATAGCAAATAGGGCTAGGATTGATAATTTTGTGATAGAACATACGTTGCCAATTAGGAAACTACTCAAGCATAGGCCCTAGGATAAGATAGATCAAGGCACTTTGTGATGAACAGTGAGTACCAAGATATAGTACTTTATGATGAACAGGGAGTGCTAAAATATGAGCAACACTTTGTGATGAATAGTGAGTGCAAATGTGAGCAGCACTTTGTGATGAATAGTGAGTGCAAATGTGAGCAGCACTTTGTGATGAACAGGGAGTGCCAAACACGTAGTACTTTGTGATGAATAGGGAGTACCACTAGGATAGAAGCAACACTTTGTGATGAACAGTGAGTGTCACTAGGACTGAGATGATTGATTTGTGTGACTGCAGGAGTATTTGCCTATGCTGGAGTCATGGGAGAGATTCCCATCGACTCAAAGGTTGCGACCTAAGTTGACAGCCGAGGACCGAGCTGTGATTAAGGCTATGGGATTAACACATATTCTATATGTGCCTAAGTTTCAGGTGAACATGGGATTGTTGACTACACTGGTGGAGAGGTGGCACTCTGAGACTTGCATTTTTCATTTGCCGATGGGGGAGATGACAGTCACCCTGGAGGATGTATACAGGATTATGTGGATATCAATCGATGGGGAGCTAATTCCATATGATCGAGATGGAGATAGGGATGCCCTTAGACAAGTGTTCTAGGATCCGGGACTGGAGATGAGGGTGGGACATGTGGCATGGGATACCATGACATGGACAGGATTAGCACTACCAACAGTGTTGGTAGGAGTTATCAGTGGGTTCCTTTGTCCGGATAGGGTGGCACAAGGGGTGGTTGCAGAGGACACAGGGGCTAGGAGAGATGATCTTGGGGCGGGTCCTTCTAGGGCTTAGACTCCGTCGAGGCCAGCTGGCTCTGAGGGAGGGAATTCATCATAGCCATAGAGGGCTCCCTATGTATCAATATTGTACCATTTTTGTATGATGATGTAGACACCTGCGGGTGATTGTAGCCATATGATTTTGACGTCATTGTATCATGACACTTTATATATATATGAGATGATTCATCTTTGCGGCAACTATATGCATGTGTACCTATGTGATGAGATGTTCTTATGTGATGCTTATGATATGGATGCAAATATGTATATGATGCAATGCAATATATTTTTTTTTGTTCTTTTATGTTTTATATGTGTATGCATGATGCAAATGTGAATGTATGTAATGTAGATGAATATGATAATGCAAATGTAAATTGTGATAACAAGTATTGTGTGCAGGATGTGATGCAGTTGTGATATCTATATGTATGTATGAAATTCTTATATCTGGTAATGTAGGTGCAACTACATGAAATGCAAATGTTTTTGGTGTGTCATTATACTCAGTCATGTGATAGTAGGCTACGCGGACTCGAGAAGGATGATGAAAGTCAATCAAGAAAGGGGGATGGAAGACAGAAGATATGAAAGTGAAAGAGCTTCTTGTGCGTTATCATCATTGAGCTTTATTGTGGAAAGATAGGTTATGACAATCAAGGCATATGTTCGACCCAGAAAGTCATTGTACCTGTTTGCATGGAGATAAGACAGTCACAAACAAGGAATGCCCCAGTTCACACTAGACTCACAGTGTCCTCATATCCTTGGACAAGTCATAGCATTACTAAGAGACAATCCACAGATAGCAAATACAAATAGGTGACGATACCCCATCCTCGCCTTTCTAGTCAAAGACATCCTGGAGATAGAATCTCTAGTCAAAGACATCCTGGAAAAGCTAAAAGACATGTCACCAAAAGATAAAATCAAAAGAAAACCAAGACTCGACACCAACATCCACTGTAGTCCTCAAATTTAGTGTCTCTTTTCACTTGTATAAGTCTTATTTGATTGTGGTCACAATGTTTACTTTCATAAAAAGGATAGATAGCACGGAACCATATGTTGTCTGAGTCTGTTGAAAGATTTGATTTTGTTGAAGCCCATTGTTGTTGTTGTCTCATCTGAAACTGACTGAATCCATGCAACTGATACCGTATTGCGGAGAAGATGAAACTTTATTGTGGATCTGTGATGCAAATGTTGCTTTATTGTGGATTGTGCGCAAATAGATTGAAGGAAGCTAGAAGAAACTATACTCCTCGAAACATGTGATGTTCTCAGTTCCACACCCATCACTAGATGTAGGATTTGCCTTAGCCATAGATAGTATCTGATTTATTATGGATGGAAAGGGAGGTGAAAAGGGAGGTTATTTATGAATTGCTAACCAATCTTAGGTAGATCAATAACAAGCCATGATGGGAATGGGTAAGTTTATTATGGAGGAATTGGTTGTGAGTGTGTACAAAGTGAAGTGATGAAAGAGAATCCTAAAAGAGGGAGGAGCAATGTCTCTACACATGGTGCTGGTGACCCAGTTTTCACCATGGTACTTGCCCAGGGCGCCACCGAAGTGGTTTTCACCGTTGGACAAAATTATTTCTCTTTACTTTTTTTTATTTTTCAATGTTTTTTGTGTCACAAGGCGCCTGTTTGCTAGGTTTTCACCAAGTAATGATTTTTTTTGTTTTATAATTTTTTTTGTATTTTTGAATTTTTTGAACTTTTTTTGTATTTTTGAAATTTTTTATTTTTTTGAATTAGGATATTCCAAAGAGCTATGTGTAGAACCTGCGAAGGTGCATGTTGTTGATAGGATCCTCCAAAGGTTCACCTTCTATAGTTGAGAGCTGATATGCCCCAGATCCATATGTTGTTGTAATGATGTAAGGACCAAGCCAATTTGGTTCGAACTTGCCCTTCTTCTCTCTGTCTTGCTGATTTTTGGGATTTTCTCTGAGAACCAAGTTACCCACCTCAAATGTATGAGGCTTAACCTTATGATTGTAGCTGCATTATTCCTTGACTGAATGATGTGTAGCTCAAGTGACTGTCTTCCTTGATAAAAGAACTGAGATAGAATTACTAATGTGTGGACTACGTAGGCCCATATGTGTGTCACCTAAAGCAGTTTGGGCATCCCTGATAACAAAGTCCCTCAAGGAAGCTCCATTAAAGGTCCATGATGTATCGCCAAAAGGGAAAGGGCGTGAGGAACAAGTGGATGAGTTATAAAGGCTTATGATTGCAAAAAGAAGTGAAAGTAGGATAGCATGATGGAGACTTAGGATCAACAAGTATGCTTTTTGACTTGAAATTTTAGAGATTTTGCCCCCAGTTATTTTGATATTAGGGGAGATCAACTCTTGTTCTTTTTCTTTCATAGGATTTTTATCCTTGCCCTTTATTTTTTCAGAGTCCAATAGCTTTTGATTTTGGTTTGAACTAAAGGACTTCTCTCTATTTTTGACTTTTAGATTTTTCTTTTCAAAGCTTGATTTTTCATCCCCAATGAGTAAGGGCTTTTGTAATTCTTGTTGATCCAAGTCTGGGAGCGGGGAGGAAATGGAATGAGTGGATGATATGGTAAGGCTATGTGAGTTCTCAAGAGGGCTGGTGATACACTCAATAGATTCTTCGCTAGAACCACTCTTAGGAGTGTTGATATAAAGAGTTGCTTGCACCACTAGAGGAGATTTGCATTTAGAATTAGTAGCCACAACACTAGGTGGTTCACACCCAATTCCTTGCAAATTGTTTATGGATTGTTCCTATTGACTGAATGTCTTAGGAGATAGTGGGAGTTGATCAACATGAAAGATATACTCACCACATCCCAAGTCTTTAAATTTGAATTTGTCTTTGAGTTGTGCTTGCTTTGATGTAGAAGCTTTCAAGGATTCTGGATCCACATATGCTGAAGATGGAATAGCCTCTTGATTGACTGGGATTGTTATTTCTGATCTAGGTTGCAAATTGTTGCAATATATGAATGGGTCTGGGTCAGCCTTGACAGTCACTTCAACTCCATTGTGTGGAAACTTGATACATTGATGATATGTAGATGGGACTGCACTCATCTCATGAATCCAAGGATGTCCCAAAAGTATGTTGTATGTGAGATCTAAATCAAGGACTTGACAAACCACATCCTTTATAATTGGCCCAACTCTGAGAGGCAAGATGACTGTGCCTTTGGATGAACGTTCTTCATCATCATATGCTTTGATGTTAATTTTGTTTGTAGAATTCACAGCTTTATCAGAATATCCCAATAGTTTAATAGTGCTCAATGTACAAATGTTTAGACCCGCTCCTCCATCTATCAGGACTCGTTTTATTCGATGTTTGTGTATGAAGGCTTCAATGTGTAAAGGTGCATTATGTGGCTGACTCATGGAGGCGTCATCAGCTTCTGTGAATGTAAGGGGGTGTGAAATGGAAAGGTATCCCACCATGGCTTGAAACTGGTCCATGTTCAGATCAGTAGGAATAGCAATTTCTCTCAAGATTTTATCAAGAATGGATTTAGGTGCAGGGGATATGCGCAAGAGTTCAAGTATGGAGATGAGCACCGGTGTCTTCCCTAACTGTTCTACAAGGTCATACTCAGGTTTGGTTGATGAGGAAGCAGTGTTTTTAGCTGGAGCACCTTGCAAAGTGAATTTACATCGGTGGGTTGTAACATGACATTCAAAGGTAGGTTCGGAAGAAGATCTGATGCCTTTTAGGACAATCTTAAGTCTTTGGGTAGAATTCTCAGGCGTTTTGTCCTTGATGATAATGGTAGAGACATAATTGTCCATCGAAATGTGATTGATAGTTGAATCATAGTTGTAGGATGCTCTAGTATAGTTGGTTTGGTCATCTGTGGCTGCAGCTTTTCCCTTGTCATGCTTTGGGAATGGTTCCTTAAACATCTCATGTTCTTGATTAGATGAGTGTCCCTCAATCTCAATGTCACCCCTATCAATGAGATCTTGTATGATGTTCTTCAGTCGATGACAATTTCCAATTTTATGACCTTTTCTCTTGTGAAATTCACAATACTCATCATCATTCCACCAATTTGGTTTAACCTTTGGTTCATATGGAGGAAAATCTGGAATAGTGATTACTTTGTTTGCCACTAGCTTCTTGAAAACTGACTCAAGTGGTTCTCCCAATGGAGTGTACTTCCTTCGTGACTTTGAAGTTGTTTGAGTATTCACTTGATTGTTTATAGAACTTGATCCAAAAAAAATGATTTTGGGTTGTACCGTATTGGCATCCACAACACCATCATTGACTGTGTTCTTGTTTTTGTTCCATAATCTTGGCTTATCTTTTTCTTTATAGTCATCTTTGTTTTCCTTGAATATCTTAATGACTCCTCGTTCAATTAGGACCTTCTCTATTGCTAAGCCTTTTTCAATGATGTCCTTGAAGGTGGACAAACAAGCTTTTCTTAGTTCATAACCAATGTCTTTGTTAACATTCTGGGTGGACATTTCTACCATTTGTTTTTGTGAAATTTCACAAGAGCATTTGCTGGCTAGATTCCTTCATCTTTGTAAAAATGATGAAAAAGATTCTTCATCTTTTTGCTTGGTGTTGGACAAAGTAGTGACTGATATGTTTGTCTCTATGTTGTATGAGAAATGTTGGATAAATGCCTCTGCTAAGTCACCCCATGACTTAATACCTGGTGGAAGTTGGGAGAACCATTCCATAGCTTGATCAACTAGGCTTTGTGGGAATAATCTCATCAAATATGTCTCTTCTGAAGCTACCTCAATGCAAGTTGTGAAAAACTATCTTATGTGTGCCTTAGGATCTCCTTTTCCTCTATACTTATCAAACTTAGGTGTCACAAAGTATGTAGGAAAAGGAGGCATTGGAATGCTCTTGTCAAATGGATAAGGACATATGTCTCTCATTGTGTATGTTGGCTTCGGTGTATTTATGTCCTCCATTTTCTTTTGTAAGTCCCTAATTTGTTGCTCCAAATTGTTCTTAGTTGGAGATCGACTTCTTGGACCATACCCTATGCTTGAGGCACCAATTGGAGGAGAAGCATGTTGCATATATGGATGATATTGATCATACACATGTTCATATGGAGAAGGTCTATAGTGATGTTGCATATATGGACCACTTGGTATAGAGTCATGTTGAGGAATGAAATATCTATTTTGTCCATGTATACCATACTCTACAGGCATGTCATGTTCTAATGTGTTGCCCCCAAATTTGACAGGGGGTTTCCTTGTGTCCAAATTTTGAGCATGCCTTTGAATATCCAATTGCTTTAGTGGTTGATCCTTAGCAATAATATGTGATTGAGCATATTTCTCTACATAAGACTTCCATAATGGTCTGCGAAGGTGAGTATCATATGCTTGACCATGTGTATGTGGGACCTCTGGTTTTTGAAACAAAGATGATGGTAATTCAGGCACAAGATGTGGTCTTCTATTGCCTCCACTATTAGGCCTCCTTTGATCCATGTTGGAGTGAGGTTGTTGCAAAGGTCTATTTTCCATTATTTGAGACATGTCAAAATCATGAGGTATCTTGGCTCCACTTTGTGCCATCATTTGTAAGAAGTATTGTCTATCCCTCCTCATTATTTCCTCAACCAATCGATTGAAACGGGGATCCATAATGGATTCGTCCACATCTGCTAAATGTACTGAAAAGTTGTCCATATCATCATTGTGTGTATCATTGTTGTTTGTAGTATCCATGTTCTCAACATTTGGAATGTTTCTATAGGCATCCATGTCAGGTAATGTAGTATGATCAGAATTGAAAAAGATATCATTGTCATACTCGTAAGAACTCATGTTTGCGGACTCTTGAGCCTCTTTAGTTTCTCTCCTAGATTTTTGAAGACAGGTTTCAACCATGAACTAGGTATTGACCGAGATGTGTGAGACTAGATGAAAATGGAAAAAGTATGGAAGACCAAGGGTTGGATGGAATGTTAATGAATCTGAAGTGTACTTGCAATGTCCAAAGTGTAAGACCAAGTATGTATGTAGTAGAGTAGGTGTGACTTCCAAAGAGAGGATAGTTTCTCTTGATGAGGTAAGTTGACCTTGACTCTAAGTAAGACCAAATGAGACCCAAAGGTGATAGACCTTGATGAGGGACCACTTAGCAAAATGTTGTTGTATGTAGTGTGTTGACAAAGTATGATGAGGACAAGCAAGTGACCTTTTGACTCAAGTTTAGACAAATGTAAATTTAATGCAAGATGTAAAGCAATGATGGACTTTGTGAGACCCAAAGACAAGTTGAATGCTAGATGAAAACCTGGAGAAACAACCTAGGAAGCTCAAGAATTCCGAAACTGATTGCTCTTGTTTGCTGGACTGTAAAATTTTTCCAATTTGTGAAGTTGTTGGTTGTGACCAAATCTGAATGTTTGATTGTTTTTCGTGACAAGAGGACACAATGTTGATGAGGACTCAATGTTTGCAAGTGTTTAGACTCAAAATGACTCCAAGAAAAGTGTGTTGTTTGATGTAAAAATGTTTTGCATACACTTGAAGACACAAAAGACATAATGTTTTGCTATTTGGTCTTGAATGTTTTGAATGTTTAAAATAAGTCAAGCACAATTCTTATGGCTGGCCAAGACAATAGTTGTTGATCCCACATGAGCTTTTACCCCCGAGGCTATGCTATTCAAAGCGGATACTTAAATGCTTGACCTCACTGGCTCCACCCTCGGCACTCACTTCTCGGGTCAGCCAAGCATCAGTCCCCACAAAAACTCCTCGTGGTGAACTTTGTATCTCTATTAAGAACCGTATGTGTGTGGGCCGCTACCAGAGGTCTGACCTCCTGCCTCAACAACTAGAAGGATTTTGGCTTCTAAAATAAAAAGGTGCTAATAAGGGCATCCACTTGTGTGGCCATACATGCGGCACTTTTAGCTCTGTAAATATAGAAGGCTCCCAGCCGATAGGGGTTATGCCCTACAACTGATCAAATAAATTTGATCAAACGAGTTTATGGGGAGACATAGTGTCGGTATGAACTAATCAGCACACGTTATCCATAGTTTTCACCATGATTACAGTTGTTTATAGTGGTTCGAAAGAGGTGGGTTTTCCTCGCTACCACTTGGGTCATTCTCTTCTCACTAGTAGTGCTAATGACCACACGGGAAGATAGGCCCTCTAAAGATTAAACAAAAAGAGTCTATTGCTCAAGACACAAAAGACAACGATTCAATTTTAGTGCACCAATTGAAGTGTTTGCTAGTCTATGAAAATAAGGCACACAATAAAAATCCAAAAACCCTTGCCAAGGACCTACAACAAAGATTTATTAGTAGTTTGGATTGTTTGAAATAATCACCCCTTCCTGCAAGCACACAAGTTAGGTAAATTTTAGATCCAAAAGACTTTGTGAAATAGGGGCCTTCAACAATGCATTTTGTTGACCAATTCAAAGATTTGATTCATCATAAAAAAAGAGAACTTGTAAAATTTCAAGAAATTTCCAGAAATGTAAGAAAATCCAAAAATTTGCTAATTTGCTCCAAAAATTAATTTTTTATGAAATATCACAAAAAATTCATATAAAATGCAAAATCGATCCAAAAAATCCAAAATTCTTACTAGAGAGTCCTGATGGTCTTCCAAACCTGTATAAAAAAATTTCTGCAACAAATCCAAGCATTTTGTTAGATATGAGTAAAATAATGCAAAACCCTAATTTTCAAAGATCTAATTTTTGAGGAATGATTTTGCATCAAATTTAAAATCACAAAGAACAAATCCTATGTATAATTCTGAGATATTTCCAAAAATGTAAGAAAATCTAAAAAATTTATGAACTTTCTCTCAAAATTATTTTTTTATGAAAAATCATAAAAAATTCGTATAAATTGAAAAAGTGATCCAAAAACTCTAAAATTTTTACTAAATCCTTCTAATACCTTTCCTGACCTACACAAAAAGTTTTATGCTAGAATTAAAATCCTTTTGTGAGATCTGATCAAAATAAGGAAAAACCCTAATTTTTAAAGATCCAATTTTTAGGGAAATATTTTGCATCAAAATTAAAATCACAAAGAATAGATCCTATGTATAATTATGAGAGATTTCCAAAAATGTAAGAAAATCTAAAAAATTCTCTCATTTTCTCTCAAAATCAATTTTTTATGAAAAATCATAAAAAAATTCATAGAAAATGAAAATGTGCTCCAAAAATTCTGAATTTTGGATTGAGATCTCCTGATACTTTCTTCAACCTACAAAAAACATTTGATGCAAAATATCCAAGCCGTTTGTGATATATGATCAAATCTCTCCAAGATCTTGATTTTGTGTCCAAAACCCTAGCTGCACAATATTATTCTCCAAATTGTTTTACAAAACAACAATATAGGGTTAGAAAAATCTACAAAACACAGATCTAACAAAAATACATGTCCCACGGGGCATGCCAAAATGTTTATGGTGAAAATGGATAACAATAATAATGATATTGAAAGGCTAAATGAATTCAACCACAAAACCCTAGCCTAACAACAACAAAGATCCACCATAACATATGAAGATTACCTAAGACAATGCAAATCAAATGAAATCACAAAGATTATACCATCACATATCCAATAGGGTTTGGATCTCCATTCTTTCTATATCCATTGATCTTGCTTGATATATTTGCTCTCAGATTTTATGTGCACAAGAGCTCAACAAAGAATGGAATGTGGTTGCAAGTAGGATCGCCTATGTTCAAAAGCGTAGTGTAGTCAAGTAGTCAACGGGGGTCATAGATTGATTAGGGTTTGATAATGAAGGAAGCATCTCTTTATATAGAAGACACTATATGAAATGGATGGATAAGATTGAGAGGTGTAAAAGGAGGTTGGCTATGATTAGAGGGTAGGTAGAAGAAATAATAAAATAATGAAAGGGGTAGGTAGTGTAGGAATTAAGAGATGGATGACATGTGTCATGGGTATAAAAGGCTAATGAATTAATTAAATAAATAAATATTTATTTAATTAATAGAAGAAGTGGGATCAATTAAATGAATAAGATATTTATTTAATTTAGGAAAAGGATAATTTAAATAAATAAATGTATTTATTTAAATGAGAAATAAGGCTAGAAGAGGATAAATGAATTAATTAAATAAACAAAGATTTATTTAATTAATAGAAGAATTAAGCTTATATTTATTTAATTAGACTGGACAATTTTGGGTGTCTACAATAAGTAACTGGTGAGTGATCAGAAAGAGTAATCTGATAACGAGCAATGTGAGAAATAGTGAAGAAGAGGAGTTTGTTAACTAGCATAAATCCATTGATTAGGTGTTGCAGAACTCATTTGTAACCAAGTGTTATAACTGTATCAATATTGTATTGCATTATACAACACCGAGTTGGAGCTTGGTGCGGGAGTTGGTGCTCCTTGGGTTTGTGCCCTAAATTATTGTAATGATTGTTTCATTGTGAGGTTGGATTGGAGCAGTAGACTCTAGCAACATTTCTCACTGAGGTTTTTCCCATATTGGGTTTTCCTCGTACAACTGGTGTTGTGGATTATGCATTTGTGTGTTTGCCTATTTTTATATCATCTCTTATCTTACCAGTTTGTTGGTTTAGTGTTTAGGTTGATAACCGGTATTCCAATCTTGGTTTAAAAAGAAAATATTTCAAGAACCACTGATTCACCCCCCTCTCAATGGTACATTATGTTCAACAGTTTCATATGCAATAAATTTGGTCACAAGTCAAACATTTGCAGAGAAGTAATGAATAACTTTCAAAACAAAAGATTTTATTCCTATGGGATGTTTGGACATATCTCTAACCAGTGCAGGATGAGACCAAATCAGAGAACTTCATACCTATATAGAATGTTGTTTGTCGTCCATGCAATAAAACTGGTCACATTGTAAAATATTGCAGAAGAAAGAATAATGCTCTGGTAGATAAGAACAAATCAGATGAGAAGGGCAAGGCAAAGGTAGAAGAGATCGGAGACAATCATGAGAAGATGTGGGTCAGAAAAGATGAATCCAAAGCAGATAATGGATCTGCACCCGAATCCGGTGCAGGATCTTCATCTGGTAACTAGGGCTTTTTGCCTTAGGGGGGACTTTTCATTCAGATTCTAAGAACCCCCTCTTCAGTGATCTGCAATCTATTTCAGAAGGTTGTTGAAGGCTTATACCATATATGTAGATGTTATCTGGAAGATTTAGTGAAGAATTGATGCTATGATAAGCGACTCCATGAAAATCAAGGTAATCGGTTGCAAAATTTATTACAATGAAGAATTAGGTTTTTGAAGGATAAAAAAGAATTTGAAAGATTTATTTGTCACAATGTGATCAAGATAAAGTGCAGAGAAGTAGAGAAAAGTAATTTGGTGATCTAAACAGCAATTACAGTGCCTAAAGCAAATTCTTGTTCCCGGTTGTGAATTGAGGTATTTATTCGTTTCAAGCTATCATTTTCTAAAAAACCCTAAGTTCTAAATGGATTTAGTATCTGGAATTACTACCTCGCTAGTTGTGGAAATTAAGGATAGGGCTCGACCCATTTTTAAGAAACGTCCTTTCAAATCAATTGAGGATGATCACGAAGGAGTGTTTTCCTCCGTACCCTACGATGTTCTTCATAATGAGGACATCATGGCTTATATCCACTATGATCTTGATGAACTGTGCTGACATGTTGGTCCTGTACAACAAGAATCTAGTGGACAACTTGGGGAATCTCAAGTCAGAATATCAGCATCTGTAGGCCAAGGGTTTCTCCCAGTTCATACACTTTCTAATATTTGATGAGAAATAATGGATCTGGTTCATACTCAGCAAAATTCATGATGAATTTATGTGGTTGTATAAGACTTACAAGATCACTAAGCAAGAAATCTAGATCATGACTTGTTTGAGCACATATGGTGAAGTTCCTAGCTTGAGGAAAATATCAAACAACACTATGATTTCTGCCACTAGTTCTCAATTTGACAGCAAAGCGATGACAATCAATGACATTCTGGAGCATGACATCAAGTTTGCATCAATGGTGGTTGGATATAAAGTATACTAGTCAAGTAGACAAAACTTTATTTCCGATATAGCAATATACTCTGCCTATCTGATGTTGAAGGAAGATAAGAGGTATGAGTTATGTACAGTTCTCTTGAATGAGTTGCTAAGCAATTTGAAGAAAAATAAACAAAACAAGAAGCACACCTTTAAGTTTGGCACCCTTATTATTTGTTTGTCTCTATATTTCATGAATGAAATCCCCAAGGTTCAAGGAAATTTCCAATGGGCCTATGACAAGACAATTTCTATGCAAATCTAGGAAGGGATTATGGGGATTGGTGATGCCACAATGAGGATATCTACTCTATGGGGTTATTTCAAAACTTTTCAAGCCACAATGAAGAGCAGAGAAAGAATACCAAAGGAGATAGTAAATAAATATGAGAAAACAATCTGTTTCATGGTTGATAAGGACCAATGTCTAATAGAAGCAATTGAGCCAAGGATTGTGTGGATTCTTCCAATAGGTTATGAAGTTGATGCTTCTACCCTAGATGCCTATGCTCAACATATTTTGAGTCAGACGGTTGCTGAAAAAGAAGAGAGATTTAGTATATTTAAGGAGAAAGACCTAAAGTTGCACAAATAGTTTACAGCTCTTGCTAGGAAGAGGAAAGTATCCAAGATGGCTGAGGAAGTGGTAGACTAGATGGGATTTACTTGGGAGGAGGTGAAGAAGGCTATAGAGAAACATGCATAGATGGAGGCTAAGGAGGAAACCAAAAATCCTAAGACTAAACTGATTCCCTCTCAAGCTAAACCAAAAGAGACTAAGTCTGCCCCTACTTGGGTAGCACCATCTACAGGACAGAGCTCATCCAGAAAGAGAATTTTGAAGAAAAAGGAGAATCCCAAGAGAACCCATTTTGTTGTATCTTTGGTGGACTCTGAATTAAGTGAGTTAGAGGAAGAAGTAGTTAAGGCCAAGAAGAAAGGAGAGTTTGTCATAGTTGTGAGGAAACCATAATCTGGTGGTGCAGAGCAAAGAAAGAAATCTAAATCTGAACCTACTCTTATCAGAAGACACAAGAGGGGAAGGAAGGTTAGAACCCAGCTTGAAAAAGATCTTGAATCTGGTGATTAGCAAGGTAAATATATATTTTTTCCTTCATTGAAAATGGATTGATTGATTGATGAGATAATTGTTGATGAAAATCTAAAAAATATTGGAGTGTATTATGAAAATCTGGATGAGGCAGATTAGAGAAAGGTTGAAGAAATTGTTGTTCTGTATTTGCATAACTTTAGTAAAACTTTGATTGAGTCAGAGCGTAGTTTCCTTAAAGATTTATACAAAATTATTGATGCAAGGAGACTGACTGCCAGTAAAATTGATAAGGAAATGAAAGAAAGGGAATTGATTAATGTTTGCACCTATGTATCCCAAGATGAAGCCAAAAGGCTCATTGAGGAAGCTAACAAAAACAAATTCATAAGCAGAAACAAGGTGAACAAGTTGATGATTGGAAGGGTTGAAGAGGTAAGGAAGGAGACTAAGGATATCTAGAGAAAAATCATGAAGAACAACCATTTGTATCATGATGTAGTTCAAACCTCCCATCTGAAAGTAAAGGAAGGTGTCTCTAGTGATCAAAAGGATGTAACCACTGATGTTGAGATCAATGCTAATCCTTAAGTGGTTGAGAGTACTGAAGCAAACCCTGAGATTCAAAAGGATGATACTGCACCAAGTGGCAACATTGATGCACAAGATAAAGGGGATAGTATTGAGGTGAAGGAGCCTTAGAAGACTGAAGTGTCAGATGTAGAGGTATATAAAGGGAAGGGACTTGTTGATCTAGCAATTGACACTCCTCCAATCAAAGTCACAAGTACCCTACCCCAAATCTCTATCAATCTTGATGGTCCTCTAGATCTTGGACAAATGTCTCCTATTGAGAAGCTGATGCTTGCAGCTGTTGTTCAAGCTCAGGCTAGTCAAGATCTGGTCAAATCAGAGTCCAAGGACAAAAATCTTATTTTGATGTTTGTTGATGTGCTGCAAAAGGTGGTTTCGAGAGTACAACTTGATACTAATTCCAACCCCTCCAGTAATTTACTGCAATTGATTAATAATGTAATTACCAATTTTGATTCTTTGGAGAAGTCTACTAATAAGAGACTATTAGAAAGATCAAGGAGGTAAGAATGCAAACATTTCAAAAAATGATAGAAAATGACAAAGTCAAATTGAATGAAAGTCTGTGGACTTTTTCAGATGCATTGACAAAAGGTGGTAAAATATTGAAGTCTTGTCTAATTTTGCCAAAATTCACAATAGACATAGACAAGCAAATAAGTGTTTGCCAAGGTAAACTTGTTGGTATTTCATAGTCCTTTGATCCTAATGTAGCTCTAACCAGCAATGTAGAAGGGCAAATAATGGCTCTCAATGATCAAATCTTGAGCCTCAATGCGGATAAGGATAGAATTTTGAGGAAAGTTGGTGAACTTTGGAATTTGATTGCCCCCCGGTTGGACACCATGTTGAGTAATAAGGTTTATTGTTGAAGGTTATGGGACAACATGTTCCATCTGAATAGGAGGTGGAGATTCATGCATATACATTCAATGCAATCATCACAGTTTTGGATAACTCGAAGAGTGGGTGGGACACTCGCCTAGGATTTTTCAAGACCATTTTTGTTGTTGTCTTTAAGTACTTGTAAAGTCTCTGGCAGGTTTCTTTGTATATAAGTTTTGGACAGCACCCCATCTTTGGCATTGTTGTCAAAGGGGGAGAGTAAAGGTGAAAAATATACAATTGAAGAGTGTAATGTACAGAGCATATTATAGGTTTTAGAATTATTTATGTAAGGGGGACCCTTAGAAATTTTGATCTGGTGTACAAGTTTCAACACTTAGTTATTTTTCATGAGTGTTTCCATCAATGTCAAAGGGGGAGATTGTTGGCAACTGACATTCATCTGGTGGTTGTTGATGCTATTAGGACCCGGAGGCAACTGAGAGGGGGGGTGAATCAGTTGTCAATTAATTTCAACCCAAATATAACTTAATCAAACTTGATGCATAATACTAGTAAACCAAACTTAATGTCAGTTGACAGTTTAATAGTTAATAACTATACTGGTGAAACTTAATGCATGAAATAGAAAGAGAAATAACATCCACAACACATAACATGGATATTTGTATGCGGAAACCCTGTAAGGGGAAAACCCACAATGGGAAACCTTACCCACAATCAGATGATACTACTGCAGATAGTATGTGTGTACAAATGGGGTCTGCACATGCATAAAGGCCAACTGCCTAGAGCTCACTGCTCAATCACAAAATGAGAGTCACACTGACTACAATTGGATGATTAAATCCAATGATAATGTACTGCTCAAAGTAGCATCTTCAATGTTGGATTCAGTATTGGTTAAGCTCTAATTGTCTTCTTCAAACCTTCCTTGAATCTTCAAATGATGTCTGCATGAGTAGCTCTGCTTATATTCGCATATACCAAATATCACAACCTTATAATACCTTATGTCCTTTCTATCCTATGTCAATCTCACATTTGAGATATTACATATATATCAAAACCTAAGACCAAATGTGTAGGTCGGCTTACTAAGAATATTACAATTAAATCAATTACAAATGAATCAATATGTGATGCATCATGTTGGCTCAATGCATTTACAATAATATCCAATCAATAAATCATCTCCATAACTTGTCATTCTGATCTGGAATAGATAACGCTTGTCGGTTCATAAACTAGACCAATTTGCCGGTAACAGCAAATATGCCAACTTGATTAGATCAATAACCAAATCTCCAAAACATGTTTTGACATAACCAATTAATCTCCAGATGATATCAGATCATCCTCAATGCCGGTGAACAATATAACCTATTGGTGAACCAAATATCGGTGACTGCATAAGTCATTGAACATGCCAGTGAACATAACCAAAGATCTCCAAAAAGATAAGTGTTGATAAGTGTTGACATCAATGACAAAACCAATGCAACACATCAATAATACCAACAATCTCCCCCTTTGGCATTGATGGCAACACAAGATGGAAAAACCATCTAAGTGCCAAAGCATAAATGCCAAAAACCAAAAACCAACAATCTCCAGAATAGATCAATACCAGAAATCAAAATACAGAATATCTCTCCCCTAATGAGTAATCTCTCCCCCTAGGATAATGATTCCTAAATACAAATTTTTTCCATAGATATATCTCCCCCTTTGACATCAAATGCCAAAGCAATTCAAAAACCAGATACAACCAGTTCATAGAACTAATTACAAATACCAACTTATCCAATTACTCCCCCTGAGAAGTATCTCTCCTTCATCAAGGCCAGAAAAGGGTTTCTCTGTTAATTTATGTCGATTTGATGCCAATCTCCAACTATCTAAGTCTCTACCGGTGAGGGTATTACCCCAAGCTGCTCTCTAAGATATTCAAAGGCTTATTTAGGTAAAGGCTTTGTAAAGATATCTGCAATCTGCTCTTTAGTATTCACATAAACCAATTTCACTTCCTTTGCTTCAACATTCTCTTTCAGAAAATTGTATTTGATAGAAACATGTTTAGTTTTAGAGTAAAATACTGAATTCTAAGATATATCAATTGATGTTGAATTATCAAAATAAATGATTATAGGCTCTTTGCATTTTACCTTTATGTCTTTCAACATTTGCTTAATCCATAATACCTGAGTACAATTAGTTGCTGGTGCAACATATTCTAATTCTAGTTGTTGATAATGATGTACAACTCTGTTTCTTGCTCAACCATGAAATCAATCTACTACCAAGAAAGAATGCTTTGTCGGTGGTGCTCTTTCTGTCATCTACATCTCCTGCCCAATTCACATCGATGTATGCACATAAATCAAAATTTTCATCTTTAGGATACCATAAACCAAGATTTGTTGTGCCTTGTAGATACTAAAAGATCCTTTTCACTGCTGATTCATGATTTTCTTTAGGATTACTCTTAAATCTTGAAACAATACATATTGCATTCATAATATCAGGTCTTGTTTGTGTCAAATATAGTAAACCTCCAATCATAGATTTATATCTTGTCGAATTAACAGGGGCGGAATCATCCTTCAATGATAGTTTATCAGTTGTAGTCATAGGAGTACTTACCGGTTTAGAGTTTTCCATACCAAATTTCTTTAATAGTTCCTTCAAGTACTTTGATTGACATATGAATATACCTTTATCAATTTGTGAAATTTGTAATCCTAAAAAGAATTTTATCTCCCCAATCATAGACATTTCAAATTCTTCCTGCATCTTATTAGAAAAATCTTTACACAATCCATCTTCTCCTCCAAAAATGATATCATCAACAAAAACTTCAATAACCAAGATGTCATCCATCTCCAGATGATATCAAATCATCCTCAATGCCAATGAACAATATAACCTGTCGATTAACCAAATACCAGTGACTGCATAAGTCACTGAACATGTCAGTGAACATAACCAAAGATCTCCAGAAAGATAAGTGCTGATAAGTGTTGACATCAATGACAAAACCAATGCAACACATCTATAATACTAATAGATGCTTGATTAATGGTTTAGGGTTTTAATTGATGGAAACTCTTCATGAGATTCCTATCCGATAATTACAGATCTTGATATCCGGAAGAGGATGTGAACTGGTAGCCAGTTAACTAGTATTTTAGGTTGAGCTGACCAATTTTAGCCTGAAAGCTTTCTGGTGATTTTGGTGTTATGAATCGTGTATAGGGTGATTGGGCCAATATAGAGACATAATTTTATCACCTATTTGGTGATCCATATTTATCTTTGGTGATCCGGTCAATCCAAAATATGACTACACGTTACATTAGCAGGCCGAATTGGTGAATGAGCTATTTTATGGTTGCGGATATATAAGACTGGTGCAGAAGATCTTTTTGGTGTGTGGTATGATTAATATGCGAGTAAGTGATGATTTAAAATCCATTGTAGCACAGTTTCACGTGTGCATTCTTGATTCGGTGGCTAACTAAGATAGGAAATAGAGCACAGTTGCAGAGCAGATACAGTCAGAGATTTGGCACATAACTGGAACTCATTCAGGCATTGTTAGATGCTATTTTAGATTTCTTTCAATGTATTTCATCATTGTAATTGATCAGCATGGCAATGATCCTTTCAGGTTTGTAGCCTTTATTGTAATTGAGAAGTGAGCTCTAGGCAATGTGCCTGAATGCTTGTGCATTCCCCCTCATGTAATATTGTTTTTCTGCTGGCCATAGTGGAATAATATTGTGGGTTCAAATCTCATCGTGATTTTTCCCATTTGGGTTTCCACATAAAAATCTTGGTGTTATGATTTTGTGGTTGGATGTTTTGAGTTTTTGCATTTCAGTTTCATGCATTTGCTTCCAATGGTTTAAAGTTAGATCTGAAAATAAGATAACTGGTAGAACATTGATCCACCCCCACTCTCCGTGTTCCTTGATTCCAAAAATATGTATATGTATGTGTATATGTATATGTATATGTATATGTATATGTATATGTATATGTATATGTATATGTATATGTATATGTATATGTGTATATGTATATATGTATATATGTATATGTATGCATGCATACATACATAAATATACGTTTGTGTGTGCGTGTGTACACATATAGATATATGTATATACATTTATATACACATATAGATATATACATGTATGTATGTATATGTATACATATGTATATATATATATATATATATACATATGTATATATGTATATATATATATACATATGTATATATGTATATATGTATACATATATATACATATGTATATATGTATATATGTATACATATATATACATATGTATACATATACATACATATATATACATACATATATATGATATATATATACATATACACATATGTATACATATGTATACACATATACATATATGTATATGTGTATACATATGTATGTATACATATGTATACACATATACATATATGTATATGTATATGTGTATACATATGTATACACATATACATATATGTATATGTGTATACATATGTATACATATGTGTATATGTATATATATATCATATATATGTATGTATATATATGTATGTATATGTATGTATATACATATATATGTATGTATATATATGTATGTATATGTATGTATATATATGTATGTATATGTATGTATATATATGTATGTATATGTATACATATGTATATATATATGTATGTGTGTGTGTGTGTGTGTGTGTGTGTGTGTGTGTGTGTGTGTGTGTGTGTTTTATATATAAAGTGTGAACATGCATAACATATACAAGAGAAATGCTCAAACCTCAAGATTAGGTCATTGTCGCTAACCGACTACACAGAAGTGGAAGACTAAACATTAAAAAATATAGTTAAAAATGGGGAAAGGTCTCCCAAACCCTAGGAAAATGTATAAGAGGTGTTTAGTATCATACATTACCATCCTCAAAGTTTCCAAGTTGGATACATCAAACAGGACAAACCACTAAGTTCTAGGATTCATGGATGGGCTTTGGTGAAACCATAATTTAAAGTGGGCAAACCCAACATAATAAAAAATCACTCAAAACTTAATAAATTCCCCTCTAAGGTTTAAATGACATTTATACCTTCACAATGCATCAAAAATTGAGTCAAATTGAGGCTTCTAGCTAACAAAAACACCTCTAGACTAAACGGCTAATTGTGGATTGTCGAGACTAAACAAAGTGATAAAAATAGACACTAGTGCACCATATGAACAATAACATGTTTCTATGGTCCCTAGGAAATGATAGCATCACTTAGATACATTTGTGACCTCCATATTGGTGAACTCGCATTGACGTCCCTGAGGCGCGTGATCGTCAAGACCAAAGAGCTTCACAATTAGACTGTATAACAACTAGGACAACCCAAATTTAATTGGTGAATTTTAAATATGCAGGAAGTCCAAGAATTAGGATAAAATAATTAAATAGTATGAGAATGTTTCAAATTGAGTGACATCGAATCACCAAATGGCTCCTACGAGATAAGGCAGAGTTTGGGTAGACTCATTTCACCACTAATCAACCCACAACACTCACATATAGGAAATTTAGACACAAAATAGCCTAAAACAACTAGAATCCATAATTGGACTCCAAGACCACTCTCCAAGTGGTTTTGATTAAGCCCGAATTGGGTCTTAAGGGATCAATCCTATAAAAATCTTGGTCAATATCTCATGAACGCAATAGGAGATGACTAAATCAATCTTCAAAACTATAAGAAACAAAACTGTATTAATTTTAAATCACCAATGGAAGTCTTCCTATGGTGACATCATAATACAACATCACATAAGAAACATACATAACTATGTTTGGTGGCTAGTTCCAACACTGGACCGCTAAATTCTACTCATCATATCAATATGTTTCCATTGCATCATTCTCCACTTGAATTGTTCATTATACATAGTTCATCAATGATTGTAATTCTTATATCAAGTTACATTTACTTTATAACTTGCATTGAAGAAGGATGAAAGAGGTCAAATGTTGAGGAAAGAAAAGAAGCTCTCCAAGGTTCTCATAAACTAAGTCCATTGGTCCCCAATGGTGGTGTGCAATGCCACCTGACCATGTGGTACTTGTAGGTCCACCCCACCATGCTCATTGAGATATTTACAAGGCCCAAACACTCAAGCATTACAAGAAAGGATACAATAGGTTTACACTCACACCATACATAGATCATACATGGTATACAATATCAAATAATATGGAATGCAACATCAAGAGGAGATGATACAAATCCATGAATCCATCAAGGGTCTCTACTCAATCTACTCAAGGCATTAGATACTAGAGTGTAGTGGAGGGATTGGCATCATATGTGTTCATATATACACAAAATACAGAACTGAGAGTTCTCTCATACAGACAAGAATGACAATCACACAAGTCTCAATGCTATATGAGTAGGCATGTCTCTATGGGAAACTCCCAGTGCTCCATATGTGGTCGTACCTTTCCAAGTCATCCATAGCCTCTTGTTAGCACTCATGGAATGCTTGATGAATCTATATTATCTTATTAATGTTTACCCCAAGTTTATTATTATTTTATCATTTATTAACAAAAATCCCCAATTGTGATTTCTAAGTGTACCACTTATAGCCTAGGGACACGAATGAGAGTCACTCCCTAGAATTACTCTAAAACCTGATCCTAGTCTCATGCCAAAATAAAATTCCAAACATCCCAATGCACATCATATAATCACATTTACAGTGTCAATTTCACATACAACCATGGCATACTCAATTAACCATAATGCCAAGAGAATGGATCCAAATCGATCCAATAATAAAATTTACTCATATAATAACTTGATTCCACAAAATAAATCATATTTAAAACATCAAATTTTTAACATTTATCCCATGCCCAATGTGGCCTAAAACCAATCATGCAAGCCATCCACCATGATGGACCTCCAAAAGCTTAAAATTTCATTGATCTATTGATCTAACCAAATCCATTGATCTATAACTACACAAAACTCATAAAAAGCAATAAAATCAACATTTCATCCATCCGTAAAAATTTGGGCAGAGTTTCCCATATCAATCATAGTTTTAAAAATTTTAAACAATAAATACAAATACTCAACCAAAAGACTAAATTCAAATTATAGAAATGATCTAAATCTATTTATAAATCATTTGTAACAAGAATCAAACTTTCAAATTAAGAAACATGGAAGAAAATCAAGTTTAATTGGAGAAATCTTCAAAATTAAAAAGAAGACCAAACAAACCAAAAGAACCCATGAAATTTGAATAGCATAAAGAGTTCACTGATGTGAATCTTTTGAGCTCCTACCCACAAAATTCTACCCAACCAATCTCCCTATGTCAACAAATCAAAATGACAATGCAAAGTTTTTGAGAGACGGAGTGGTAAAAATAAATTGTGCTGAAATAAAACTCCAATTACAAATTATATTTCACTTTTTGGAGAGGGAATATAAAAATATTAAAAGTCAATTTAAACTAATAAAACCAATTAACTCCCAAAGGACATAGAATGGTAAAATCATTTAAATCTCATTAAATTAAATACATATAAGGCATAGTTCACATTTAAATATTAAATTGCCACTATAGAACTAAAATTTCATTAATATACATATTATAATATTGATAATTAAAAAGTAATTGACTATACATAGACAATCTTTACTGGCCTTTCACAATGATGCATAAGTGTAACCGTAAATTACCAAAATGGTAACCTGAGGTATAACCACATGAATTAAGGAAAAATCATCCAAATTTGGAACAATGGCTAGAGCTAGGTAACATATTTGGCCATTGTGCTATCTCTTGAAACCACCATCATGGATATGAGCATGCTCAAACCCATGTAGCCAAGTGGATTCGATGTCTTGTTCCTATATCAAACAAAATATACAAACACATGTGCATATATATATTCCCCAATCAGGGTCACATAATAATCAGGGTTAATGACATCATATCTCATTGAATCAAAGTAACATCAAAAAAGCATCCTTAAGTAACCACATCATAATCAGTATAACCAAAATGTCCTCATAATATAATCTAGACATCATCATATAACATCATGTCACATCATTGTAGAGTCACCATGCATATATGATCATCACTGAAACTACAAGTATAACCTCTTATCCACATCAATAGAAATATCATATGAACAAAAGAATATAGCTATAAGAAAGATTCACCTCATGGGTGCCAATACAAAAGAATAATATACACATAGTCATAATATAACATATAAAGAGTCAATCCAGATCAAAATAATCAAATGACAAAATACAAATGTGGGAGACATTATACATACATGCATGCATGCATGCATACATACATACATACATACATATATGCATATATGCATGCATGCATTCATGCATACATTGTTAGGATTAATGACAGTCCCAAAGATACTGAGAGGGGGGGATAAATAAGTATCTAACCAGTTAGTAGAATATTTAAACTTATTAAGAACTTTGCATTCCAAAATAGTGTACCGGTAAATAAGAATAACAGAGACAGCATAGATAACACACCATAACACAAGATATTTAATGAGGAAACCCAGTGTGGGAAAAACCTTGATGGGATTTGTGACCCACAATATTCACTCACTTGCCAATGAATAAATATTACTTGCAATGAGGGGTCTACACATGTAGGAAGGCCAACTGCCTAGAGCTCACTACTCAATAAGAGTCACACTGACTACAAAAGTGGATTATGAAATCCAATACAATGTACTAATTCAAATTAGCATCAACTATGCCAGGTTCTGTAACGGTTTAACCTCATTCTATAACCAAAACCTTCGTTGTCAACTATATCTCCTTATACAAAAATATTATCCATATATTCTCTCCATGCATACATCCTTACTTCTCAAAATGACCTATAAGATCTCATACATATATATATGAGTCTTTTACAATATGCCATGTCGGCTTTTACAAAAGATAATTACATTTAAATACAATAAACATAAGTTTATTTCATGTCGGTTGGGGTGTTGGTATGCATTGTTGCCACTGTCGGTGAAGTGTATGCCGATGTATGTATATGTCTATTGCTGGTGTCAGTAATTGTCGGTGGCTTACCAAATGAATACCAGTTAGTTGCCAGATGGTTGCCATCAATGAAAACATCAACTATTCTCATAAGAGTGTATAATGCCAACAATCTCCCCCTTTGGCATTGATGGCAACACTCATGAGAAAAATCCAAAAAATGAAGTCCAAAAAGTTTTCAAAAAGATGTGCTCCCCCTGAGCAAATGATCTCCTTTCAATAATCATTTTTCTCTCTACTACTCCCCCTTTGACATCAATGACAAAGGTTGTAAAAAATAGTCAAATGAGTACCAAAATTTCACCTCAAGGTTTGTAACCGGTTGGTTACAATCTGAAATATATCTGTCGAAACCAAATTTAGACTCTGCATGAATTTGTTGTTGTCATTCAGGGTTGCCTCGGTCTGTTGGATCGTGTCGGTGAGATGATGCATGTGCTCTTCCAGTGATCATTCTCCTTGAAGTAATGCCTTGGATATTTCCATTCTCAGAGAGATAAGATTGTCCAACTTAGGACCAAGTTTATACTTAAGTTCTTTGGCATTAGCCTTAATCCTTGCCTTCTCTTTCTCAAATTTCTCCAATTTTTCCTCAAAACCTGTTATTTCATGCTCAATAATTGATATAGCTTCGGATAAACCTGTAGATAGGAATTTGGAAATCATCAAAGCAAGTAGCAAATTAGACTAGCTCAATCACGAAAAACTAAATTGCAATGACAAATCCTAAAAACATTCAATAGAGACATGAAAACAAGACATTCAAATCAAATGCAAACCATCGCAAATGCAAATGTCTCCTCCAGAATTCTCCATTGTCCTTCTTTCTCCTTCAAATTGCTTTGTTTGTGGATCTCAACTACAAGTGCATAAGCATGAGATGAAAGCAAGATTGACAAGATGAGATGACAATGTAAGGATACTAGAAGCATGATTGATTCGGATCCGAAAATGTGATTAATTGATTGATCATATCGGGGGCTGATTGAAGACATTCATCCAATTTATAGACAAATTGGAGAAAAGACAAGATTAGCATGAAGAGATTTGAAAGGAAATTTCAAATCAAGAATGACAAATATGACAAATTATGACAAAATTGACACTTTCTATGCAAGATTGATTGATTGACAAATTATGACAAAATTGACAAGGTTGCTATGCAAAATTGATTGATTGACAAATTATGACAAATTATGACAAGATTGAAATGTCATTCCCATGAAATTAGGGGAAATATTAGAAAAATAGGAGAAAATAGAAAATTAGATGAATTGAAAATTAGGAAATTAGAAATTGATGAAAATTAGAAAATTAGGAATTAGGAGAAATTAGTAAATTGGAAAATTAGGTAAATTAATTAATAATTTTTCATTAATTAATTAATTCACAAAAAGAGGGAGGAATTAGTTAGCCAATTAAATAAATATTTAATTGTGACAAGAAGACTTAGGATAAATAAATAAATTATTTAACCTAGAGGGAAAATGACAAACAAGATTAAATGAATAAATCATAAAACCTTAGAAGATGAATTAGAAATGCAAGGACGACAATTAGGTCTTGACAAAAGATAATTGATATAAGGTCAATTTGATCATGATTTTGACTTGACAAAGGACCAATGTTGATAAATGATTAAGATTGATAAAGAGATCAAATTGATAGGCGCCAATTGATGAGGAGCAATGACTAATTGATCGAAATTGACATGATTGAAAAGGACAAAGATTGATGATGAATCGATCACAAAATGACAAGATTGATCAAAACAAGGATCGATGACGAATCAATTGCAAGATGACAAGATTGACAAGAGGACAAGGATCAATGACAAATCAATCGCAAAATGACAAGATTGATAAGAATGAGGATCAATGACGAATCGATTGCAAGATGACAAGATTGACAAGGGGACAAAACCCTAATTCCATCATCGATTAGGATTGATGATGTCCAAAATGATCATAAATGAGCACACACATTGATGCGACAGGATAAGATCAACCAAAATCATGACTGAAGATTGTTATCAACAAGACCAAATGCGAAAGTGATAAACATGAGGAATGCAGAAGAAGGACTCGATGCTCACAAATGATAAAGACCAAGTGTGCAACATAGAAGAAATGTTAATGCAATGCAAGAACCCTAAAATAAGGCAATGCGCAAATGTTAAAGTATGACTCCGCAAGCGTTGACCATTTTTAGACGTCTACATTTTGCCCCTCTTTGAGACAATGCGATTTTAAGTATTGTTTCAAAGAAAAATAATGAAAATGCCCCAGACAATAACAATGACATATGCATGCCCCCTCGAGGAATTGGTCGAAAACATCCAGAAAAGAGGCCAATTGATCGATAAGAATGACAGAAGATGATAGGTTCAAACGGATCAAAAATCGGAGGTCAGATGCACAAAGGACAAGCAGTGGAAGGTACAAAAGACCACAACCAGCAGAAGATGGAGAGCATGCATGTCCATCTAGGCACTGACAAAGATCTATAAATGAGACAAGGAGAAGGAAAAGAGCTCATTTGCACTAGCCAAAGTGGAGGATTTGTTGCTCTAGAAAAGGACCCTTGCATAGAGATGGTGAACATTCCAATGGTAGATCACCTCAGGGAATGTGTACACACCTACAGATGACCATATGATGTAGGAGCAGTGGTATGTATCTCAAAAACCCATATTGTCAATTTCATGAATTTTGCTCGCTTGCGGGACATTGCAGGGCCCACGGGGAATGAAAAAAAGGACTTATGCTTCATATTACGACATAGACTCAGGAGCACAAATAGAGATACATTAGCAAGACTTGGATTATACTATATTACATTCATACCCAAGATTAGGGAAAACACAGGACTGCTTACCACATTGGCAGAGCGATGGCATTCAGAGACTTCCTCTTTCCAGCTGGCAACTGGAGAGGCGACTGTGAAACTAGAGGACGTACGGCGTATCCTCCGCATTCTGATTCATGGGGAGATGATAGAGTATGACCCAGCAACAGGGAGAGATGCTTTGTGCAGATTATTTGAGTGCAATGTAGATGATCTAGATATCATAGAGAGGGAGATTGGCTGGGAGACCATGGCAGCAGAGTACGATCAGCGATATGTGGTGATAGCCATGGTTATAGCATGCCTATTAGTAGGGGACAGACAAGGACATGGATTCCCTATTGGATGGGGAAGAGTAATAGAGTGGATGGTGATAGAGGGGACTATGTACGCATGGGGACCATGTGTGCTTGCCATGCTATATTTTCAGTTGCATCAGATAGCATATTAGGGAGTGTAGACTTTGAGTTGTGGGGTCACACTGTTACAGGTATGGGCATTTGAGCACATAGCCATATGTCGACCGATTGCAGAGAAATAGGTAGTACCACACTGACCATATGTGTATAGTTATGGGGGTACATTGAGACAGGGTCCATTCGGATACATATTGTATTGGCGACATGAGCTAGACAGATTGAGAGAGTTCACATGGAGGCCATATCTTGATTGCCTTGGATGGTCAGATGATAGTGATGAGCTACCGTATTGTATATAGGAGAGATACCTGATTGGGTGACCAGTGAATCACCAGAGAGTAATTGAGATGTACCTACTAGAGAGAGTCAGATGACAGTTTGGAGAGAGGCAAGATGTATCGAGAGGGACTGCACACTTTGCCCGATCTCACAGAGAGACGAGTCAATGGGGGAGGATGATTCAACCACACATAGCATATACCAACTTCACACAACTACAATGGAGATAGTGGGATTGGAGATCAGATGTGGTGGAAGTCAGGACAACAGAGGAGTATGAGTGATGGTTTGCACGATGATGGCCAGTGCCATTGACGGATCCTGATATTCCGATACCTAGGAGACAGGAGGACTTCCCACTCGCTAGAGAGGAGGAGGGAGATGATGAGGATAGAGATGAGGATGAGGGAGATGATGAGGATGAGGGTAATGATGAGGATGGAGGGGATGATGAGGAGGATGAGCTAGATTTGGTTGATTAGGAGTCATTGCAGGATATACCCATAGAGTCAGAGACAGCTAGCATAGAGGAGATGGAGATATGTAGGGCTACCATAGCGAGTCAGCATGATCACATTGCGACATTAGAGAGACAAAATGCTACCTTGAGGACAGAGCAGGATTAGTTCAGAGTAGAGATAGCCAGATTGACAGTGGCTCGGGATACAGCAATAGCCCAGGCATAGCAAGCAGGGCAGAGAGTGACCAAGTATATTGGGTCGATTAGGGATGCCAGTGCACGTGAGATGGCACAGATGTTGGTAGAGAGCAGAGAGGAGATATGCCATTGGAGGATACTATATGAGAGTGCAGTTCCACTAGAGCAGAGAGCAGCATCATATCGGGCATGATTGAGGATAGAGAGCAAGCCACGTTCTCAAAGGTCAGTGAGCAGCATGGGGGTGAGTAGACCTAGGAGACCACCACAGCCAGGACCAGGGATAGGAGGGACATCATCTATGAGACATGACAGGGATGAGGAGGATAGAGGGAGCACCCAGTGATAGAGGCACGTGCTCCTTATGATGGGACATATATAGTTTGACATTATGTTCTCAGCCTATGGGCCATACTTAGGACAGACAGTCCAATTTTGTACTCCGATATTGTTTTGATATATGATATGATATGCAGCTATATGATGGGATGCAATGTGTTATGGCTTATGGCTATGTTCCATGTATGGATGGCTTATGCACTATTTATGTACCATTGTGGAACATGTATGAATATATTTTTATGTGCTTTTGATGCATTTATAATATGAAATGGATAAAATGCTTGATATAATGCAGATGTACTAATCAATGAATGCAGGATGCAGCTTATGTTTTTTTTTGTGAAGATCAAAGAACTAGACTGAACTAACTGCCCAAATTGATGGAAGAAATGTTAGTAAGAAGATATTAGATAGAGGACAGTTAGAGATGAAGGAAAACTTGCTTTCACCAACGCACTTTGTAGGTCAGAACCTTTATTTAATGTAGCAAAATGGATGCAGAGCATCATGGCATTGAAGGCCAGAGCTGAAACACAACCCTTTTTGCAAAAGATAGACACATCACACACAAGGAATGAGTGAAGCATCCTAGGGTGCATACATCAAGGTTCGAGGTATGTGCGGCATTCACAAAGCGAACATACTTAGCACAAACACCCAATGATATAGTTGCCCCAATTTGTGACAAACATTCCACAAACAACAAACACAACAAAAAGGAAAGGGATCATGAACCATCCCGGTCACTCTAAATCACTCAGTGACATCATCGAGCAACATAGGAACATGATCAAAGCCAAAGATAAACCAGTAAAAAGATAAGACTCACAAATTCAACCAAGTCAAACAAACATTGTGATCATCATTGTCAAAAGTGGAAAATAGGAATGATCATGCTGTCTAGTTTCAGGGAATGCGGTACCCCGTCTAAGATAGGACACAGTCTGGTTTCGAGTATACCACACCCTGTATAAGACCCATGATAGTAGGAACAAGGACAAATGATACTGATGTTGATTGATTGATATGACAATTTTAATCAGTTTGAATGTCGAGTTTGATTGAAAAGTTCATCTATGAATGCGTGATTTCATTAAAGCGCAATGTTGTGATTGATTGTCGTTAGATGTATGCTCAGTGATCTGTCTATGCACAAAGGGGATATTTTATTGACAAAATGCAAAATGTTTAAAGGAATTGTTTTTGGATTTTTATGTTTTGAAAAAAAATTTGGTTTTGAGTTTTTATAATTTTTTTTTTTTTTTTTAGGACTTTATTTGACTTTTTAGGGATTATTTCAGGACATTTTTTTGGTTTGTTTGGATTTTTTCAGGACATTATTTGATTTTTTTGGATTTTTCAGGACATTATTTGGTTTGTTTGGATTTTGTCAAGACATTATTTGATTTTTATGATTATTTCAGGACATTTTTCAATTTTTATGATTTTGCCCCCAATGTCTAGCAAGGCAAGGAATATGACAGGTGAATAAATAGGCTTTCTGAAATGTTGGTGGATAGAGGGAAGACAAAGGCCTTTTATTATGGAGACAATACAGAGGCAATTTTCAAGGGCTATTGTGTGATGGGACAAGAGACTGGATATGACAATGTAAAGCAGGAACATGGCATGAGGGACATGTCAAGAGGTTTTTGAAAAATATGTTTTGCATTTCACGTCCTTATGTCAGATCAACATCAAGGGATAGAAAGAGTGTATGGATAGGATAAGAAAGACCAAGAATGGATAAGGGACATGGACTGAAGGTCGGGATTGGCTAAGGGATAGTGGCAGAAAGTTGCAATAAGCTAGGGAATATGGATGAAAGGTTATAATAAGCAAATGGATAAATGACCAAAAGCTATGATAGACTGAATGCTGCAAACCAGATGCGTGATGCTCATGATGTTCCTCAGCCTTGTCAAGATCAAAGGTGGAAAGGGAAACTGGACATGAGGGACAATAGGATATGAAGGGTAATGACAGGGATTCGATAGGATAAAACATGTCCCGAAGTACGGTATGCAAGAAGTTCATAGATTACACATGACGCCTGTTTGCTAGGTTTTCATCATGGTACTTTCCCAAGGCACCTGTTTGCTAGGTTTTCACCAGTGGACGAATTATTTTTCTTTATTTTTGTTTTCTTTTTCTTTTTTTCTCACTTTTCTTTTTTTGGATTTTGACTTTTTCAATAAAAGATGGACACATGATAGGGGATGGAAGAAGGACTCAAGCATCTTTTTTTTTTTTTTTTTTGGATAGTAGCCTTGAAAAAAAAATGGACCATGACCTTTAAAAGTATGTTCAAAGACGTTGGTAGGATAAGGACATGGAAAATAAGATGAAACTAAGGCAAGGATTTATGTAAAGGATTGGATCAAAGGGATCGAAGGATGAAAAATATGCATTGGATAATGGATAGTGTATTGGAAGAATTGGGCTTCAGTGGATGGAAATGTTGGTAAGATTGACACTGGCACACACCTTGAGGGGTGATGGACTGATGGAGGAAGAGTGGGTTTTGGATATGGAGATTTTGATGAAGGAAAGGCTATGGATTTTGGGACATAAGGGCCCAAAATGGATGAAGAAGGTGATGGAGGAACAAATTTGAGAGGGTTGGATGGAGGAATAGCAACTTTGGATGCCAAGTTGGATGTTTCTTTAGGCTTTTGTGCTTCAAGGAGCCGCTTAGGGATCCACATGGTTTTTTATTTTTCATGCTTTTGTGGTTCCTTGGAGTGAATTGCTTGCACAAGGGATTTAGGAACCCATATATATTTTGACTTTGCTTTATTTTTCTCAGTGGGCCTTTGTGGCCTTTTGGATATTTCTTTTTCTTTATAGATCATATTGTTCTTTGTTTTGACATGTCAATTATATTGGACATGTTGATCCTTGAATACATGTGGATTGCTAGACTTATGACTTTTATACTTGGCATCCAAATTGCTTGGAGGGGGAAAAGAATGCATGGATGGATATGAATGAAATGGAGTTCTTTTGGATTGATTAAATTTACTCAAGGATGTGTGCCTTTTCTGACCTTGCATAGAGGACGAAGGGATATAAGGACCTAAGATGGATGGAAGGGATGATGGGGAAGGGATATGTTTGGATTTTGAAAGGATGTTGGATTTAGTAGGGGTACCAACGTCTTGAGAGTGAGTTGTGTAGACATGACCCTTAAGCTCTTCTTTAACATGGAGGGGTTCTTTCTCATGAAGGTCTACTCCTTTGCCTTTATGAATATCTTGATTTGTAGGATACTCTTTTCTTTGGGAAGAAGACGTGAGTCCATTATGAGGTGGATATGATATGAGAGAAATAATGAGATCTTGAAGTGAATCGGATTGCACCAAAGTGGAAGAACCCATTATGCATGTCAAGGGTTCATGAACATCTTGCACTAACATGTTAGAATCATGAGGGGGATTCGGATCATGAGGGGGACTAGGATTGTGTAGTGGACATGGTTCAATGATAGGCTCTTCAAGAGATGCAATGGGAGAAATAATGGGATCATCAAAAGAAATGATATCTTGGAGTGTATATGGAGCATTAAGACAACGAGATGGAGGAACAAAAGGATCTTGTGGAGGATCTGAAGAATAATTTGATCTTGACAAGGAGGAAGATCATTGGAATCCTCTTTAAAGGTGCTTTGCTCTTGACTTTTAATGGGATCATCGGAAAGGATGGAAGGGATATCTTGATCTTTCTTAGGAAGTGGAGTGTCAATAGGACTTTGGATAGGATGGACAAGAATAATGGAATCATTGCGAGTGTCTGGGGAAATGGGATCCTAGTCAACAATTGGATGGGATGATAAGGTTTTAGGATCTTGATCTTGATTTTCTTTAGGACTCATTTCTTCATGCTCTAAATTATCCTCTTGACATGAGGTTGGACTTTGGATATGCATGGGGTATTCTGACAAGGAATCAATGTTTTGGCATGAAGGAAATGCACTTTGAACATTTGTGATGGATTCTGGCAAGGAATCAATGCTTGAACATGAGGAAGAGGGACTTCGAATGGGGCCCTCTAAAATAGGTAATGGCAATAAAGTGCATGGTGGCATTAGGTCTTGTATTTCTGAAACATGACAAGGATGTGCATCATGAATTGGATTATCTTGGCAATCAATTATGGATAGCCCTTGGATAATTGCATCCTTGGGTGTATTGTTTGATGAGGACAATATAGAAGGTTCTTGTGAAACTTATAAAGGTGTAGGGATAGATGCCACTGGAGAGTCAATTAGTTTGTGGGGGGGTGAGGCATTGCTAGACATAATTGTATTATCTTGATCTTCTTCAAAGAACTCACTTGGTAGTTTCCTTAAGATCCTTGCAATAAAACCACCTTTCTTTCGAGGTTTTGACATAGTTGTATCTAGAATTTGAACTTGTTTGGAAAGGAGTTGGTTCTGGTCTGATGTCATGTTTTGATTTCGAACTAGATGTTGATCAAATTGATTTGACATGTTCAAAATTTGGCTTGGTGCATGTTGCAAGCTTTGTTTTTGAATGTTTGGTTGTAGTTGTTGACATTGATATGTTGATTGAACTTGTTGATATTCCACCATTGGTTGAACTATTTGTGGACATTGTATAGTTGGTTGGGTATATTGTTGAAATTGAACCATTGGTTGTATTGGTTGTATATGTTGGAACTGTTGAACAAATGGTTATGATGGTTGAAAATGTGATTGATAGTAAACACCTTCTTGTTCTTGTTGTGGAGGCACATAATGTTGTTGTCTCTTTTCTTGAAATTGTTTCATCATCTCTATTTGTGAGAAGAGAGCTGGTATGTCTGATCATTCAATAAGAGATCTTACATCAATTGGCTCAATCTTTGGATTTCAACTTGGAAATTTTTGAAACATTTTGGACATTTGTGATCTATTCTTCTCAATGTTTTTCACTTTTTGTTCCAAAATCTCCTTTTCTTGAGCTAGTTTCTCCTCTAGGTTTTGTATTTGGAGACTTGTTTCATCATAAAAAGTTTGACCGATATTGCCTTGTTGTTGGGCTAGATATAATTGTGATTGCCTTGGATAAAAATTTGATTGCATTGTCGGTTGATACGTCAAACTTTGTTGCATCATTGGTGCTTGGAACCTTGTTTCAATAGACATGTCACTATGCAATGTTTTTGGGATTTTTGATTTTAAAAGGATGATGTATGATATGCAACTAAATGCAACCTAAATAAATGAAAATGCAATCTATGGCAAGAATGCAACCTATGTTTTTATTGTTTTTCAAGATTTGGACAAACTTTTTGGAATGCAAACCTAAAGACTCAACCTTGGGAAGTTGAAATGAAGCCAAGACCTTAAAGGACAAAGGACCAAATGACAATAGGACAAATTGACAATGTCTCACCTATATGCTTGGATACTAAGCTAGGTTTGACAAAAATGATTAGGGTATCATCCAAAGTTTTGATTTTTCAAGTTTGACAAACCAAATTTTTGAGACTAAATGCAAGAAGGCAATGATTATGACAATGACTTAGGATATGACATGAAAATGATCTAAGGATATGATATGACAAGATGAAGCCAAGACAAGATGACAATACAATGATAAGGATATGTGAAGACCAATGACTTGGAATATGCAAAATGCAACTTAGGCAAGACCTAATTTTAGCATGACAAGGATAATGCACAAATGTCACCTAAATGGAAATCTAGCTTGGATATGACAATGAAATGCAAACTTAGGGAAATGATCTTGGACCTAAGTGCAAAATGAGGATGCTTGCAATGAAAAGGACTAAAATGAAAGGAGATGACAATATGCCTTAGGACCCAAGTGAGACTATGCAAAACCTAACCTAAAGTGACATGAACGTTGAGAAAAAGTTTTTCAATGTGTTTGAAAGCCATGTTTGAAGGTGTTTTGAACTTTGTTGAATGAAATACTCTTGTGTTTAACCTTGTTTTAAATCAATTTGTCTTGTTTTTGAAATGAGACACAACTCAACTTTTGACAAGAAAAGAAGACAAGATATTTTAACTTAGACTCAAGACAATCATGCTCATTCACACATTTCTTATGGTAGGTAAGGATAGTAGGTACTTGAGAGGTAGACTCATTATGAGATTCAAGGAGAATACATAGATGCTTGACCCCACGGGCTCCCCTCCACGGCACTCACTTCTCAAGGCAGCCAAGCATCAGTCCCCATGGAAATCTCCCCATGGCAAACTTAGTATCTCTTCCAAGTATCTGAAATCCTCCTTCTCAAGCAACTAGAAGGATTTTGGCCTCTAAATATAAGGTATTTAATAAGGATTTATGTTAAGCGCTACTCCTTGGTGTCATGCAAGTGTGATTGAGACATAGGCCCACCAAGATACCAAACAAATGTAGTTGTGCAAGCACGATTTAGACCATGAGGCCCTACTTAGATGTTGATATGAGAAAGAGTCCAAGGGTCATCACTTCCCAAGTAACTACAATTCCCACGTAACCCTTCCTTCAAATCTTTCGCCCATCAGGTATTTATTTATAGTGAGTTAGAATGCCAAGGTACTCTAGCTGTGCTCACTTTGGGTCATTCCCCTCTCATGATTGTCACTTTCTTGCAAAAGAAAGCAAATGGTCGGGAAGGCAGGCCCTCTAAAGGTAGCAAACAATCCAAAACATGAGAATGGTATCGAAGGTCTGGATTTCTGATCACCCTAAGAAGGATGAGAGCATACTCTCCTACTCCAATGTCAAACTCGACAAGCAAAGTGAACACATGTTCATTCCATCCTACTTAGCAAACATACTAGGTGCCTAATAAAAAATCACAAACACAAAGTTTGGTTGGAATATAAGGCAACCTGCAAAATCACTAAGTTAGGAGTTTGATTTGTTTGGTCTTTGACTAGCGAACCTGCATAAGATTTGTTAGTAGTTTCATTCTTTTTTTGTCTTCATCACACGTAACGCCAAGGTGTTGCACAGAGAATCAGTACCAAAGAAACCAGAATGCAATAAACAGAATGAAAAACACAAAGTAATTTGCAAGCAAAAACACTAGTTTTACCCCTGTTTCTCGCCTTACACAGGCGCAGAATGTCTCAACATAGGCACCAGATGTCTTTCTTACACAGGCGTAGGATACCTTACACAAGCGCAGGATGCCTTACACAGGCGCAAGATTGCTTACACATGCACAGGATTGCTTACATAGGCGTAGGATACCTTACACAAGTGCAGGATGCCTTACATAGGCGTAGGATTTCTTACATAGGCGTAGGATTGCTTACATAGGTGCAGGATGCCTTACACAGGTGCAAGATTGCTTACACAGGCACAGGATTGCTTACACAGGCGCAGATCCCTTCTGCACAGGCGCAAGAGTGTCCAGAAAGGTCTGAATTGCTCTGTTTCTTGGGTTTTCCCCTGCAAATCAGCTCAAAAGGCAGTCAAAAGCATGGTTAAATGGTTAGTTCACGTCGAGTTCACCAATTAATGTAGATAGGAATTTGGAAATCATCAAAGCAAGTAGAAAATTAGACTAGCTCAATCACGAAAAACTAAATTGCAATGACAAATCCTAAAAACATTCAATAGAGACATGAAAACAAGACATTCAAATCAAATGCAAACCATCGCAAATGTGAATGTCTCCTCTAGAATTCTCCATTGTCCTTCTTTCTCCTTCAAATTGCTTTGTTTGTGGATCTCACCTACAAGTGCATAAGCATGAGATGAAAGCAAGATTGACAAGATGAGATGACAGCGTAAGGATACTAGAAGCATGATTGATTCGGATCCGAAAATGTGATTAATTGATTGATCAGATTGGGGGCCGATTGAAGACATTCATCCAATTTATAGACAAGTTGGAGAAAAGACAAGATTAGCATGAAGAGATTTGAAAGGAAATTTCAAATCAAGAATGACAAATATGACAAATTATGACAAAATTGACACTTTCTATGCAAGATTGATTGATTGACAAATTATGACAAAATTGACAAGGTTGCTATGCAAAATTGATTGATTGACAAATTATGACAAATTATGACAAGATTAAAATGTCATTCCCATGAAATTAGGGGAAATATTAGAAAAATAGGAGAAAATAGAAAATTAGATGAATTGGAAATTAGGAAATTAGAAATTGATGAAAATTAGAAAATTAGGAATTAGGAGAAATTAGTAAATTGGAAAATTACGTAAATTAATTAATAATTTTTCTTTCATTAATTAATTCACAAAAAGAGGGAAGAATTAGTTAGCCAATTAAATAAATATTTAATTGTGACAAGAAGACTTAGGATAAATAAATAAATTATTTAACCTAGAGGGAAAATGACAAACAAGATTAAATGAATAAATCATAAAACCTTAGAAGATGAATTAGAAATGCAAGGATGACAATTAGGTCTTGACAAAAGATAATTGATATAAGGTCAATTTGATCATGATTTTGACTTGACAAAGGACCAATGTTGATAAATGATTGAGATTGATAAAGAGATCAAATTGATAGGTGCCAATTGACGAGGAGCAATGACTAATTGATCGAAATTGACATGATTGAAAAGGACAACGATTGATGACGAATCGATCGCAAAATGACAAGATTGATCAGAACAAGGATCGATGATGAATCAATTGCAAGATGACAAGATTGACAAGAGGACAAGGATCGATGACAAATCAATCGCAAAATGACAAGATTGACAAGAATGAGGATCGATGACGAATCGATTGCAAGATGACAAGATTGACAAGAGGACAAAACCCTAATTCCATCATCGATTAGGATTGATGATGTCCAAAATGATGATAAATGAGCATGCACATTGATGCAACAGGATAAGATCGACCAAAATCATGACTGAAGATTGTTATCAACAAGACCAAATGCGAAAGTGATAAACATGAGGAATGCAGAAGAAAGACTCAATGCTCGCAAATGATAAAGATCAAGTGCGCAACATAGAAGAAATGTTAATGCAACGCAAGAACCCTAAAATAAGGCAATGCACAAATGTTAAAGTATGACTCCACAAGCATTGACCATTTTTAGACATCTACAAAACCAATTATGTTATCAGAGATGTCATCTATTTCTTTTTGTACTCTGTTGATCTCCTTTTCTATGTCCTGTGTCAAAAGATGTGGTTTGCATGTTTCTCTGTACAGCTCTTTGTATTTTAAAATTGTAGTGTTCAGTGTCGATAATAGTGTATTCATGTGTTTTGTGCACTTATTTATTGTGTCCTCAAAGAATTTATCCTTCTCCATTTCAACTTTCTCTTTGAAGGTGTCCTCATTCACCTTATCAACCATTATTACATTGTCAACAATGAATTTGGACAATGTGTCCAATTTACCTAAAGAATCTTTTACATGATCTATGTTACATTTCGGTGCAATCAATTTAAGAATTGGTATGGTGTCATCAATTGCTTTGTAGGCCAATGCATTACAGTCTTCTATCTTCTTCTTGATTGATTCCAGGAGTGCCTCTGTTACATTAGTAGGTATGAATTCACTTGATGAAGTGTTGGATGTCTGACCTATTACCTTAATTACCTCCATGCTTCCAACATTTGTAACCATTTTTCTTGTGTTATCCTTTGGTGGATCATTCTGAGTTTGCATTTCAAATAGTAAAGGTTTGTCTGATTGTTTAGGTTTTTCAGTGATTGTCGGTTTCTTTGTCATAGTATGTACCTCTGCCTATGTAGGTTTCTTTGTGTGCTCAACTATCAGTGTCTTAGTCTCAGTAGGTTTCTCTGTTTCAGCATCTATACTTTTAGTATTCTTCCCAGTATCCAATGGTTGCTTTGTTTGTAATGATTTCTCTATTAGGATCTCAACCTCAACAGTCTCTACCAGTTTCTCAGCAATGTTGCCACTGTCAACATTATCATCCTTAACCTCTATATTGTCCTTATCCACAACAATATTCACTTCATGAGTATCCACATTCATGGTGAATAGTATTTCAGATTCAGGATTAGTGTCATCATGTGTGACACCTTCAGTGTCAGTAACCGGTGGATCATCAATCTGTACCAGTGTTGTATCCAAAGGTGGTGATAAATTGTCAGTTATCTTGATGTTCAGTATTCCACCAGCTTTACCTTTTCCTTTATCTTTATCCTTCTAATAAACTTTGAATGTTTTCTTTGGCCTGTTCATTTCCTCTTGTTTTTCTTTTTCCACAAAAAATATATCACATTTATCAGCAGTCTCCTCTGTAATCTCATTTACTCTACCTGCCATCAAACTTACTTGATGACCACTAGCAAAAATGGATCTGTTAGCCTCACAAATTAGATCATCAATTTCCTCTTTTGACTTAACCGGATGTACAACTAGAAGTTTTTCAATTTTTAGTTTCTTATCCAACTCCATCACTGCAATCCTTTTTGCATCTAATCTTCTATACAGTTCATTAGGCAAGTCATCCACAACCTTAATTAAGACCTTTTTGTATATATCCAGATGTAGAATTATATTGTTCTCAATTATTTCCTTGTCTGAATCATTGAATGCATTATACAGTTTACTCACATTAGCCAAATTACCATCATCAGTTATTTCATTCAATAAAGTATCCAGTGAAGGTATAACTGGTTTATGTTTCTTCTTGCAAGTTAGTTTCTTAGCCAGTTGCCTTACTACCTATTATTTCTTCCTTAAAGTCCTTGTTCTTTTGGGTGAAGGAGAGGGTACCGGTGAAGGTTTTATCTTCCTCTTAAATCTCTTGAATTCAGTTGGTATCTCACTATCAGAAGATGTGCCAACTAGTGAAATGTGTGCCTCTGGTTGCAGTCCTTCCAGCTCACTAGCCAATATCCTAGTAAAGTTCATTACACTTTCTTTGATTTCCTTTACCTTCTTTGAAGCATCTCTTATATATTTTTCTCTTCTCTTCCTTAGCTTCATTGTTTTCACATCACTTTCAATAGTTTATGCATTACCAAAAACTTGTTCTGTTGGTTCTCTTAGTGCATCTAATAAAGCTTTTGCATATGTCTCAATAATGTTGAGATATACCTCATAACCCATTTCAGTTACCCATACAGTTTTAGCGAGTACAACGTCCATCTATGTCTCATCCTTCTTGATGATAAAATAGATGTCTTTGTCATATTTGTCCACTACACTCTGTGGTAGTCTTTCTCTAGTTTTCATTTTAGCTTGAAAAGCTTTAAAGTATTCAGTTATATTGTTTTCCTTTGCAGTTCCCATGTCAGTAAAAGCTTCCTATAATTTTTTTCCTACCGGTATGTCATATCCAAACTCTTTATGTCCTATACCAGGGATTTCCTTTGTGAAATACAACATTAAGCATACTAAAAGATTACCAAATCAAAATGTCCATTTCTTGTCTCCTTTAATCTTTTTCAAATTATCTATGAGTTCATCTTTCAGCCATTCACACACATCAATCATTGCATTGTGGTTGACCATTTCATAAGCACTATTAATGCAAAGACTAGAAACTAAGTTAAGTCTGTTTACATGTGTAGTCTTGTAACCTAACACCATACTTATGAATCTCACATTGATGTCTTTGATGTCATTCACTCTTAGTGATCTACTATCTGATGTTGCTCCAGTTAGGGTCATTACTTTTTTGTTAGGAACTTTCTTTGTTTTTTCTGGTCTACTATCGATTGAGGGTAAACTAGTTACTGCTCTAATTGCTTGTCAAGTAAATTTGCAAACAAAATCCAACCATAGAAATTCTCCATGTGCCCTACTTAGGACAATTCTCATTACTTCTTCTAGAAAATTCAAGGATATTCAATATCTCAACAAAACCTAAAGTCTCCACAATCTTGTGTCCAAGTTTAACAGTGTCATTTTCATCACAAATTACCATTCTAAACATTTTCAACAATTCTTCAGAACCTAATTCTTCAATTTTGCAACGAATATATATCCTAGGGTCTTGAACATAAGCTACACCTTTAGGAATTTTTGAAAATGCTCCTATGGAATCATCTTGTTTGGCTACTTCAGGAATTATTTTAAACACAGGCCTAGGGTGTTTAACGTTTTCCACAATAGTAGGGTTTACAATAAACTCGGGAGTAGAAGAAGAAGCCATTGAAAAATACCTTTAGCTGTCTGATAATATCTGAATGCTTGAAAGAAATCACTTCACACCTTTGCCTTGAATGCCTTCACTCAGTTTTCGCGCTCTCTGCTAATTTGAATGCTCAGTGAATCAAAAATAATTCGATGATTTATAATGACTTTTCTCTCAACAACTGCATTGAATGCTCATCGGTTAAGTAAAAACTTAACACATATGTCAGTAAAGAAGAAATCTATCTTCTCACCATCAACTGAGGGTAATCTTCATGATATTAAATTTGTTGCAATACCCCCAAAGGGTTACTTCTTAGTTGGATGAAGAATCTCCTACCGATGGAGTAATACTCTGTTCTACCAGTGTAGAGACAGTTTCATCAACATTCTGATCTTTCTTCCTAATCCATTGTTTTGAAAATTCTTGCTTTACCTCATCTACCTTTTCTTTGCCTTTCAAATTGGATCCTTTATTATTTGTCAGTGAAGTCTTGCTTCTACAAATTTTTGCAATATGTCCAATTTTGTTACAAGCATAACAAGTCACATTATTCCTCCAAATAGCTTTTCCATATCCTATGTCGGTTTGTGTTCTGCATTGATTAGATAAGTGCCTATATCTTCCACAAACATAACATTTCACATTCATTCTGCAATTTTCTAAATTATGACCAACTTTGTTGCATTTGGAACATTGACCAGTGGGTACATTAATATTCTGATTGTTTCTAGATCTACACTAATTTTCTCTATGACCATACTTGTTACAATTAAAGCATTCCCCATTAAATTTATAAGCACTAGGTTGTCTTACCAGTTTACTGTGATCATGATTGTTTGTAGTACCAAAACTTTCTCCAACTTCAAATCCAAGTCCATTTGTATCTCCATTAGGTTTCTGACTTTTCAGCATGTTATCAAATTCCTCTGAACTTTTCTTGAATTTCTCTTTGTGTTGATTTGCAGTAGTTGTGTTGATTTGCAGTAGCTAGCTCATTTTCCAGAATTCCTTTTTGTCTCATAAGCTCAGTTTTATCATGTTGCATGTGAATCAAATTTGTCTTCAACATATCATTTTCATGACTAAGTCTTAGATTTTCATTTCCAACATCATTGAGTCTCCTAGTCAAGTCATCTTCATTTTTCTTCATGTCTTCAATGTCTTTACATAACCTCATAGTCATATCTTGCATTTTATTCTTCATAGTACTGTTTTCTTGTCTCAACTTGTTCACAAGTTCATTAAGAGTTTCCTTTTCATCATTATCATTTTGCATCTTCTCATGAAGTTCTTTTATTTTATTTTGAGCTATAGTAAGATTCTCCTGAAGTCCTTGAATGAATTCATGTGCAGTCCTCAGATCATCTTCAAGTTTGATTTTCTTCAACTTCTCTACATCATAGTCTACAAGAGCTCCTTCCAATTGTTTTCTTAAGTTCTCCATCTGTACCAGTGTCAGAATCTTCTTCAAGTTGTTAGGCTTTTGAAAATAGAGGACCAAGCTCTGATACCAATTGTTAGGATTAATGGCAATCCCAAAGATACTGAGAGGGGGGGTGAATCAGTATCTACCCGGTTAGCAAAATATTTAAACTTATTAATAACTTTGCATTCCAAAATAGTGTACCAGTAAATAAGAATTATTCCAACAAATAAGAATAACAGAGACAACATACATAACACACCATAACATAAGATATTTAACAAGGAAACCCAGTGTGGGAAAAACCTCAGTGGGATTTGTGACCCACAATATTCACTCACTGGCCAATGACTAAATATTACTTGCAATGAGGGGATTGCACATGTAGGATGGCCAACTGCCTAGAGCTCACTGCTCAACAGGAGTCACACTGACTACAAAAGTGGATTATGAAATCCAATACAATGTACTGCTTCAAATCAGCATCAACTATGTCAAGTTTAGTACTGGTTTAAGCTCATTGTATAACCAAAACCTTCGTTGTCAACATTATCTCCTTATACAAAAATATTATCCATATATTCTCTCCATGCATACATCCTTACTTCTCAAAATGACCTATAAGATCTCATACATATATATGAGTCTTTTACAATAATCCATGTTGGCTTTTACAAAAGATAATTACATTTAAATACAATAAACAAAAGTTTATTCCCTGTCGGTTGGGGTGTCGGTATGCATTGTTGTCGTTGTTGGTGAAGTGTCTGTCAGTGTCGATAACTACCGATGGCTTACCAGATGAATACCAGTTAGTTGCCAAATGGTTGCCATCAATGACAACATCAACTATTCTTATAAGAGTGTAGAATGTCAACATACATATATATATATACATATACATACATATACATACATATATATTTACATATACATACATATATATATACATATACATACATATACATATACATATACATATATACACATATATATGTATATATGTATACATGTGTATATATATGAATATATATGTATATATGTGTAAAGTGGAAAATTGGACCCTGGTGACTCCCCATCTAGGAGAGAGAAAGGAAGTCACTAGGATGATTTTCGCTTGGAGGAACTTTACATTCAAAAGAGGGGCTTGAATCTGATAGATCTAAATCCAAGGGAAACAAGGATGTGAATTCCAAGTGGATTGCAAGGGTTGAAGTGTGATTTGCCCTCTTTTCTAAATGACAAAGTTGACTTTTTGACTATGTAGGAAAGAGAGATAAAATGAGTGAAATGAGGAGCTATCGATTCTGGACCATGTTGTAACTTTGGATCTGAGATATTTAGATTGATACGGATCTACCCTACAAATTTGGAGAAAAGTCGTCAGGACTGTGTTAAAAGTGCACACGGTCCTTCGAAAAATCCACAAAACAAAAAGGGTTTTTCTGCCTCTGTAAATGGAGTCCAAATCTGAAAATACAGCTATGCACCTACAACCTACACATAGAAAATAAGGGAAGAAGGGTTGTGGATAGGGGTTTACCTTAGTCAAACCCCAATTGAGGAATCAACCTTGAAGGAAATTAATTAAAAATGCTTGAATGTAAAAAATGAAAATGTATACCTTATAGATCTACAATTTGTTAAGGATGATTTCTTTGCTTCTTGAATGAAATCACAAGTGTTGCATGAAATGGCATGTAACATGAAAAAACCCTCACACACACATATTCTTGCAAATGAATGTTGCAAATGTTGCTCCAATGGATGAATGAAGAAGACACGTGAAGAAGAAGACTTGATGGATGCTTGAAGAAGACCTTTCACTTGAATTTTGCCTATCGTATATTTCATGTATTTCCTTGTCTCTGCAAATGAGAAGACTAACTAGCTTTTATACATGCCTCATAGAATTTATTTATCTCACCAAATACCATCATCAGGGAAGTTTGGAATCCTAAAATGTAGATAGGACCTAGGAAACCTATCTTGGGTCCACCCTAAGAGGGGGGGACAAGGGTGCCACACCCTTGTCCTACCCTATCTTGGGGTATGGATAGGGTCCTGAGGCCATCTCAGAGCCTAAACAAGGAGATGTTCAAGGTGAAAATGCAAAGAGAAGTCTCAGTTGGGAAGGAAGATGTTGTCGCCAAGGCGAGGACCTCAAATGTGGTTAAAATTTCTAGGTTCACAATTTTATGACACTACATTTAGCCCCCACTTTAGCGGGAGTACGGCTTACACCAATAATTCTGGTAAAGTAGATGAAATAGAGATGAAGATGAGAGATGTGGAGCAATATGAAAAGGAGTATAAGACATCACTAATCTTGAGGAACAAATCCCCCAATCTTAGGATCTTAACTCACTCAAACATATGTAGGAGCACATAAAATAAAAAGAAACAAGACGCACAAAATAAAAACAAAGCGCAAAAGACACATGACAAAAATAAGATACAAGATGACAAAAAAACTAGCCGAAGAGACCTCGACACTCAAATGTCTCAAAAATGATTGAAACACAAGGACCAAAGCCACTACATAAACATAAGTGATCACATAAAAGGGAAAAGCTGACATCATCCATGAACCATCAATAGTAAAACTATGGGTTCATGAGAGGAAGGAGATAGAGGGCATGAATACACACCTTAGTGATCCATGAGAAAAGAAAGGCAAACAAGAGAGAAACCATGGACATCTCACCCCTAAAACTAGGTGATCCATGGAGAAAGGGACATGGAAATATAGCCCCCAGAACCTATCTGGGTGATCCATGTAAGGGAGAAGAGTGAGAACACTATTAGTTCCACCCAACCTCATGCATGTGTGTGCAAGTGAGGTTCAAAAAACCTCATAGAATTCTATGCCAGAGTACGCTACAACCTGTATAAGATGTATAGTACAAATGTCAAGAAAGGTGTGACATCTCTCTCTAAGAGTTTGTATTCTGGTTCTGAGAATAATCACCCTGCATAAGAGAAAAGTGGCGTCATCTCACTCTAATAGTTTGTGCTCTGGTTCCGAGAATGACCCACTATACAAGGAAAAAGTTATGACATCTCACTCTAAGAGTCTGTGCTCTAGTTCTGAGAATGACCCATTGTACCAAGAAAAAGTAGCGTCATCTCGCTCTAATAGTCTATGCTCTAGTTCCAAGAATGACCTACTGTGCAAGAGAAAAGTGAATACATCTTGCTCTAACAGGTTGCCCTCTAGTTCCAAGAATGTCCCACTGTACAATGCAGGAGATAATTATGGTACAAAGGAGCAGTGTGGGTGCCCCCCCTTAAGATGTCAACATAGGTTGATGTTGATAGCTTAAGGAAAGTAGAACAAGGATACCTAGCTTCATCACAAAGATGATATTTGTTATGCAACAATGTCATAAATCCAATAAAAAGAGGGAATACTCTACAAGCAAAGATAGGATAGTTGAAAAAATATATCTTGTTGTAAATGTAAAGGGGGTCCTTGGAGGAGAAGAAACCTCTGTTTAAAAGACATCTCCCTCCAAGGGGATTTGTCTTAGACAAATATAACATCTTGTAGAACAAAGAAAAGGATAGAATAAGAATGCAATCCTTCCTCCTATTCCTAGGTAAAAGGGATTCTTGAGGATGGATGACTCACTTTTATCCCCCAAGAGTGATGGGTGGATTTACCATAAATGTACATTACCAAGTGTGAAAGAGGTTGTATTCAAGGACTTACACCTCTTATATGAGAGAGAACCCTTGAGAAAACCACCAACAATTTTGTAGAAGGAATGACATCAAGTAATATAACTCACACCATTCACAAAATAGAGAAAAGTAGATCCCTATAATTAGAGAGAGAGCAGGAGCATTGCCCCCCCGGGCGAAGGGACAATGAGAAGAACTCACACAATCTTCTAGATATAGATTAAACATAATTAAATGTACAGTGCACTTTCATGAATGCATGGAAGGAAATACATTAGTATATGTAAAAATCATGTCTCAAGAAGTGGTAATCTTCGAAAGGAAGAGAGAAAAATCATCACATATTACCCAAGGGGGATTAATCATAAAAACATACCATTGTAAGAAATGATAATCACATATGAAAAATGCAGCCCCTAAAGGAAATAGTGATACATGAGATAAAAAAAAAAGGAAAGAAGGAGTGAAAATACTTGCCCCCCCCCGAGTGAGGAGAACAAGGAAAAACATTACACATCCTCTGATGGTGAGTATTGGCAAGTGATATGCCTTCCTAGTGGAACAAATCCTTGCAAGGAAGGGGTACATACTTCTCAAGGATATCATTCCATGTTGAGGGGAATATCATACTTGCGAATAATCGAGACCACAGAACAGGTAAGTTTTTCAAGAGAATGAAGGAAAGAGAAGAAGTGCACTACTCATAAAGAAATTGCTCTCAAGCAAAGAAAAACCCAACAATAATTATATTCTCACATAGGAATTATTCTTATGCAAGAAAAGATATCTAATAATGAATAATGCACAAAGAAGAGATGAATATATAGAAAGAATGAGGAAAAATGAATTTCATGTTGCTGCCCCAAAGTATGTAAAGTTGAAACAATGCCACCACAAATGATAAAAATCCCTCAGCTAAGTTTACTATTTATGTGATAATGGTGAGGAGAAAAATGAAGAGAAAAGAAGCTCTAAGCAACTATTTTGATGTCAAGAAAGATAGTGAGATCTATTGTAAGAGAAATTCGTGCAAGATCATATTGCTTTTGAACAAATTTCTTAAATGCATAACATTTCCCAAGAGAATGTGAATGTAAATCATAAAAAAGGCAATATTCAATTCCTTACACTTGCTTAAGATTTTTGTTTTTATTTTGAGGAGGGAACGAAATGTTCTTATCATACTTCAATCTCCAATAGATTCTTGCAGTGAATCTTTTAGGGTGATAAATATGGCCTTGACATACAAAAGGTTTGTTAGAAGAGGAAGATTTGTTATCACAACTCTAGTTTTGCCACTTTCTATGTCATCTTGAATAGATTTTTCAAAATTAGGGCAATCATCAACATTATGGTCATGGGTTTGATGAAATGAACAAAAAGTACGTTTTGAAGAAGAAGCATTCTTGCAGGCTCTTTTGATTTGTTGTCTTTGAAGATAAATAATTTTTAAAGTTTTGGAGCCTAATAATTCATCCATAGAAAGAGGAGCATCACTTCCTAGGCCTTTTGTAGTAGTTTGTGAAGGAGGATTTACAGGGACACGAATTCCTTGCTCAAATTTCCCAATTGTTTGTCCCTTAAAACCTTGTTTTCTTATTATATGAAAGCCATGACTATAAGAATGTTGCAATTGACTAGATGGAGGAATAGGATCATGAATTTCTTTGAAATCTGATGTGTAAGGGGGAAGAAAAGGATTTGTAGATGAAGAAGGAGTATCATGTGAAATGGAAATCTCCTTTCCTTTATCAAGCTTATCCTTTGTGGGGGATTGAGTATGAACAACTTCATCATCTAGAAGCTCATTTTTAGTTATTTCTATGCGAGGGGAAAGATCATGAATAAAATGCATGACATAATCCTCCCTACATATACTTTGATATTGAAAATAGGTCTTAGGAGAATAAGGAGGATCTAGAGATGTAATAATGTTAACGTTTTGATTTTGCCCCCCTTGCTCAAGGTTATGTGTAGAACAAGATGGGTCCTTGTCACTTTCCAATGCTTGCACTTGTTTAAAGAGAGCATTAGGTCTCATCTCATCCACACAAGATACCCTTGGAGAGGTACAAGGGTTAGGATCTTTAGGTTTAGGATCTACAAAAGCTTTAAGGTGATTAACATAGGAAATGCATTGTGTTAACAACATCACCATAATGCAACATAAATGATACATGAAAGCTTTGAGATCTAATTGAGAATAGAATAATTTGGAAATCCTAACAACACAATATGACCAAGTGCTATGAATAAACAAAAGCAACATGAAATGAAAAGAAACTCTTATCTGACACATGATTGTAGTAAATATATGTGAAAAACAATGTAATCATATGCGAAAAAGAAAGGAAATCCAATTTATTAATTGCCATTGAAAGTCTCTTAATTAAAATATTAATTTATTGGAAAAGAAGATCTAAAATTAGGACCTTTGTATGAAAATTAACTTAAAATTTAAATTTGATGAAATTTGAATTTGTGTTCAACCTTAGGAAGTGTTAAAATTAATAAAGTAAGCCAATTTTTTGGATTTAAGCAAAAAAATACAGTGAATTCCATCTCCCTAATATTTGGGGAAAAAGCCAGGGACCATGTTGAAAGTGCACACAGTCCAAACAACTTTTTTAAAAATTTTCAGGGATGATAGATATTGTGATTTTATTGCAGAATCCAAAAAAACAGTTGATTTTGAGATGTCTAGATCAGTCAAATTGGCAGTCAAAGGTCGAAAATAAAAGGATCTTAAAAAATTAGGGTTTTGCTTTTTAACCACTGAATTTTCAAAACAAAAAGACAAATTTGAGTTGCAATTTTGAAATAGAAATTAGATCTGAAACAAGGAATTAAAATTTTACACCTCACAAGCTTAATTTCCTCAAAATAAAAAATTAGGGTTTTGATGCAATTAACCTCTAAAATTTGCAAATAGATCAAACTTGGAAATGAAATTTTGAAATTCAAATTACACTTAATCAAATCTAATAATGAGAATTCAAAATTAATGTGTAAGACGTCGAGTTAACCAAAATGTAAAGTGGATAATTGGAGCCTAGTGACTCCCTACCTAGGAGAGAGAAAGGAAGTCACTAGGATGATTTTAGCTCAGAGAAACTTTACATTGAAAAGAAGGGCTTGAATCCGCTAGATCCAAATCCAAGGGAAACAAGGATGTGAATTCCAAGTGGATTGCAAGGGTTGAAGTGTGATTTTCCCTCTTTTGTAAATGATAAAGTTGACTTATTGACTGTGTAGGAAAGAGAGATAAAATGAGTGAAATGAGGAGCTACCGGTTCTGGATCTCACTGTAACTTCGGATCTGAGATATTTAGACTGATACGGATCTACCCTACAAATTTGGAGAAAATTTGTCGGGGCCGTGTTGAAAGTGCACACGGTCCTCCGAAAAATCCGTGAAATGAAAAGGGTTTTTATGCCTCTATAAATGGATTCCAAATCTGAAAATAAAGTTGTGCACCTGCAACCTACACACACAAAAGGAGGGAAGAAGGGTTGTGGATAGGGGTTTGCCTCACTCAAACCCCGGTTGAGGAATCAACCTTGAAGGAAAGTAATTGCAAATGCTTGAATGTAAACAATGGAAAAGTATACCTTATAGATCTACAATTTGTTGATGATCATTGCTTTACTTCTTGAATGAAATCACAAGTGTTGCATGAAATGGCATGTAACATGACAAAACCCTAACACACACATATGCTTGCAAATGAATGTTGTAAATGTTGCTCCAATGGATGAATGAATAAGACACATGAAGAAGAAGACTTGATGGATGCTTGAATAAGACCTTTCACTTGAATTTCGCTTATCTTATATTTTGTGTATTTCCTTGTCTCTGCAAATGAGAAGACTAGCTCCCTTTTATACATTCCTTGGAGAATTAATTCATCTCACCAAAGGCCAACATCGGGGAAGTTTGGGATCCTGAAATGCAGATAGGACCCGGGGGACCTATCTTGGGGCCACCCTAAGAGGGGGGGACAAGGGTGCCATGCCCTTGTCTTGCCCTATCTTGGGGTCCGAATATGGTCCTGAGGCCATCTCAAAGCTTAAAAAAGGAAAGGTTCAAGGTGAAAATGCAGAGAGAAGTCTCAGTTGGGAAGGAAGATGTTGTCACCAATGTCAAGACCTCAAATATGGTTAAAATTGCTAGGGTCATAATTTATGACACTATATATGTATATATATGTATATATATACATATATATGTATACATATATATGTATATATATGTATATATATACATATATATGTATACATATATATGTATACATATATATGTATATATATACATATATATGTATATATATATGTGTGTGTGTGTGTGTATGTATACATATATATGTATATATATATATGTGTGTGTGTATACATATGTATGCATACATATATACATATATATGCATACATATGTATACATGTTTATATTTATATATATATATTTTTGATAGGTAATAGGCCGAAGCCGATAAGGTGTACATACCCTACCCCCTTGTGGGAGTTGAACTTGTGACCTCTCTTTCAAGAGCACAAGTTCTCCACCACTAGGCCAACTAGGTTGTACATGTATATATGTATATATGTATGTATACATATGTATATATGTATATATGTATGCATATATATGTATATATGTATATATATATATGTATATAGATATATACATATATACGTATATAGATATATAGATATATACATATATATACATATATATACACATATACACATATACACATATATATACACATATACACATATACACATATATATGTATATATCTATATACATATATATATACATATATATACCTATATTTATACACATACACACATATATACCCAAATATTCCTATGTATGGCATCCCAAATCTTTAGTATTAAGTGTGGTCTCAAATCTCTCCCAAATCGCCCAAAAACTATTGGTATTAATCCCAAGGATTTTGTTGCATAAAAATCCCTAAAGAAGCTATTTTCTTCTATGCCCCTAATCACTCAACATTGAGTACCCAAAACTGTTGTATATGTGTGCCCAATCTAGTGAGAAATATACCCCAAGTTGTTCCATCATTTTTTCAGAGATGGTGTGTCACTTAATAGAGATGTCCATTCCTTGCATTCAGGTTTATGCTCTATTTTAGGCATAGGTAAGATGAGTTGACTCCCCATGTGGGAATTCAGTTGATTCCCTCTCTTTCACGTTTCAAAAAGTGCACTTAATCAAGTAAAATGGCCCCCTCGCATGTGTGCATGAACACTCAATCCCTAGTGTTGGGGATATTTTTATCATTATATAGATATTTTTAAATATAAACTTTAGTTTAACAATTATGTTTTATTTACAATAATGATATATTTATTATATATAATTATAAATATCATGAATATATATAGATATATGTGTATATTTATATAAAATTTTAACCAAATATATATGTAATTATAATATTATATAAAGATTATATAATACGAAAACATTAACATTGTAAAACAAAATACAATCATTTGATTTTTCTAATTAATTTAAATATATATACATATGAAAAAAATAACATTTATATACAAAATATAACTCAATATGAATCCAAAAACAATTTCGCTCCCAGTCCTCTCCAACAACTCTCCCACCTCTCAGTTTTTGAATGTTGATGTTATTGTTGGGGCCAAGAATGGTGTGCAGGCCTATGCTCTGACTACTCTTGTGCCCTCTTCCATAGATTTCCCCCCCTCCTTCCTAGTGTGGGGATTGTTGGTGTCGTTCCCACGCCCTCCTCCTCTGTGTTGGTTCTTCTTGGTTCTCCTAGTGTTGCTTTGTTTAGCTTTGTTGTCAGTGCTTTTGCGGGTTTTGCTCCCCACGAGGTTCATTTTGTTCCTAGGAGGGGATTACCCCCCCTGGTGGGTGTTGTTTCCTGTCATGTTTACTTTTCATGCCCACATTCTTTTGTTTCCCTTTCAAGGGGAGTTGGTGGTGTTGACTCCCTAGCTTATGGTGATGTGTCTCAATAGGCTACTCTTGATGTTGTTGGTGTTAAGGTTATGCCCAAACCTTCTTTTGTTGGCAGAAACAGCTTTGCTCATGTGGCCAGACCTATTTCCTAGCCCTCCAAAGAGGTTCATCCTCTTCCCTTTTCCAAATCCTCCCCTGTGGTGGTTTGTGGACAGGATGTGTTGGACAACATTGGGTTGTACCAACGTTGTGCTCTAGTGTGTAGATTTTTTGGGCTTTGGCCTTCACTATTGGACCTACATTGTTGGTCAAGTGACTCTTGGAGGCCCTTGGTGACTCACAATATTGATCTTTTTCCTTGTGCTAAGGGATTTTTCATTTCCTCTTTTACATCTTTGGTTGATCGGGATTTGGTTTTGGGCAAATTATAGGCTTGGGGAGGGAACTCCCTCTCTGTTAAGCCTTGGACAACCTCCTTTAACCCTCTCACTAAACCACTTAATGTGCATCCATTTTGGGTCTACCTCCCAAATCTCTCTCTTCATTTTTGGGAGCACCCATGCTATGAGGCTAACGATAACTCTATTGGCCGATTCTTGAAGGTTGATGATACTAAGTCTTCTATGGACCATACTACCTTTTCCCGCATCCTTGTGGACATTGACATCTCTTTGCCTCTCCCAAGATATTTGGTTCATGTGGTGGGGGATAGGCTTTGGTCACAACTATTGTATTTTGAGGGTCTCCCCTTTCACTGTCAGAAATGCTTCTCTATGGGTCATCTTGCTTTGGCCTACTCTGTTCCGCATCACAAAGGTGTTGCCACTTTATGGAAGGATGCTACTTCTGACCACTTGACTGTCCATGTTGTTGATCTTGATTCAGATGGATCCTCTCTAGAGGATGAGGTGCCCCTTTCTATTGTTGATGCTACTATTGATTACATGGTTCCTCTCGTGGACTCTTCTTCGGCCCATGTGGTTACTACTCTAGTCACTCTAGGTTCGTTTCCATGATCTACTCCTATTGGATCTACTTTTGTTGTTGTTTTGCCACAGCATGTTGTTTCTCTGCAGCAGCTCCCTGTTGTTATGTTGTAGCACTCTATTGACACTTCCGAGTGTAACCCTGCGGGGTCCCTCCCGTTTGATCTCTCTCTTGATGGTCCTAATGATAGCATTGCCTGGACTATTTTTTCTTGCAAGTGGAAAGGGAAGTCTTCTCCCCTCCCCTAACCCTCCCTTTGTCTAGATTTGGGTGTCTCTCCCATTCCTTGATTGGGGCTTTGGGCATTTTCTAGTTTGATGGGGTCTTCTTTGGCCTGTCTGATTATGTTTTGTTTTTTTTGCCTTCAAGTTGTGGTTCTTATTGCCAACGTCATGACTTTTGATGTTGTTTGCTTGTGGTTGATAGATTTTTACTATGTTAAGGGTCAGCACCCTAGTTAACATTGCTTTACTAATCAAAAACATTAATATACGAAATAAATTATTTTATTTTCCCTAAGTCATTGTTTGAAGAATATATCATAAGCGAGATTGCATATCATAAGATAATTTTCCATTCATTAAACAATCATAAAATAGAATTATTATTTAAACCATTCATATGCACAATTAATCTTTGATAAAACAAAATGCATAATGTAATCATTCAAAATGCAGGTTGAATGCAACTATGTGTGTATAGGAGTTCCATCATGCCAATTATTGTCAAGTAGCTAGTTCATCTCTATCTCAACCATGTTCTCACCTTCAACATACACCCTACACTCATTTGCACTCAACTCTTCATCAATTAGTTGGTCCATAAAACCATAAGATCGTAATCAAAAATATTTTTAAAATATATAATTCATCATCATTTAACCTAAATTCATGCATTCTCAATAACCATATTTGATTACCATTCATGCACATGCATTTATCAATCCATTAAGCAACATGTGTCCAATGGGCTTATCTAGCTTCTATTTATTATTAATGTTAAGTTTATGAAAACAAAAATCAATATGTGATGTCCTTACCCACTAGGAAGAGACATCATCTTGATGTCTTATTAAACACACAGTAAACCAATATATTGACCCAAACTAAGTCCTCAAATAAGAAAAATAATGATGTATGTATCATTTGCATTCTCCCATGTGACACTATCCATATAATATTGATCCCACTAGACCTTATACTATACTATATAGATATATTACACAATTTAATGTTGTGTCTATCAATTGGCTACTTGTGAATCAATTATGTGAGTTGTGTCAAGATGATAAGGTTTAAGCATGGAAACATGAAACAAATTGGGGATTCAGGAAAGACCGGGTGGTAGAGAAAGTATATAAACAACTAGGTTGATCACTTCCAACACATCAAGTGGACCCACAAATCTAGATCTAGGTGCTAGTTTGGATGGTTTTCCAATAGATATGGATCTCTTATGAGGTCTAAACCTTAGAAAGACTTTATCTTTTACTGAAAATTGTATTAAAGTCATGTACATATCTATATAACACTTGTGTCCATTGATTTCATTTATTCTTTCATGTGTCTAAGCATAGCTAGACCAATTATGCTTTTGTCTTCCACCTTATTCCAATTAATATTTGTGCAAAACTTTCACCCATAAAGAGTTTCAATAGGTATCATTGTTGGCATTTTCATGAAGATTGCATTAATGATATGTTATGTTGTCATTGATGTCAATTAACCAGTAATGATATTGTTGATATTGTTGTAATATTGTTTTGTAACTAGTAGGATGAACAAGTGAAGGAAACTGTAACCGGTAGGAAGAATACCTGAGTTGAACTAGTAATCGGTAAACCCTACCTATTGCTTTTGATAAACCCTAACCGATTAAGTTTGGTGAATTGGTTATATTTGTTTATGATCTGATGATGAGTGGTAATGATTATGACATGTATGATTATTGTGTGAAGACAATTTAAAGAGATTTTGGTGAGTTGATTGTATTGGTTTTTGTCTAGGGAATGAGCAAATGTATTGCATATAATGCAAAGCACGTGGTGATTACTAAGTTTGATGAAGCGGTGATCAAGGAGCGATCAAGGTTTTCTTGATTGATGTGTAGAGATTACTATGTAATCCAATGGTCATACTTGAATTGGCTTGTTTGTAATCTCTATGAGAATTAGGTTTTTGTTGTGTTACTGATCTAATTGATTTGTTTATAAGTTCGATGAAGTTTTTTAGTTTAGTGAGTTGGCAAAGAGTTAGCAAAGATCAGTTGAGTGTGTGGTTGTCGAACCAAATGATGTATCTGCAGTTTGAGTAAAGGCAGATAGGAGCATGAAATGGATCTAATCAAGCAAGTATAGTGTTATTCAGACAGATCAGCAAACTCCTATTGTTTTCTAACAATTATAGCAGAATTGAAATCCCCTAACTGGGTAATCTCTAACAAGCTTGGTGTTATTCAAATCCTCTAACAAGGTGATCCATTAGCTTGGATTTTCAAATCGTCTACCGAGGTTACTCCTTACAAGGTATTGCTTCTAACAAGACATTGTAGTCAATCCCTTAATTGGGTGGTTCCTAACAAGATCAGTTCTTAATAGGACTTTTGTAAAGCTTTAACAAGCTAGGCTCGTAATAGGGCAAACTTCAGAAGAGTTCAGATAGTTATCTTGTGAGTCTCATCTCACCGTGGTTTTTACCTATTTGGGTTTCCATGTCAAAATATTTGTGTCAAGTGGTGAATTTTTTTGTGGTTATGTTTTTATGGTTGATTTACTTAACTACTTTGATAAGTCATGATAATTGGAAGTATTGAGAAATGAAGAAGTTGTTTACTACTAATTTGCTATAACAGTCAACCAGTTTATCTTATGAGTTTTTATCTTGACAGTGGTATTACATTGATAGTTCTATGTTTACTTTGAGAGATTGATTTTTGAGATTGGTGAAGTTTATTATCAGTTTTTCTATCTACTAATTCACCCCCCCCCCCCTCTCAGTAGTTGACCAAATACTTATTCTTTCATCATACCATCAATTGGTATCAGAGCTTATCAGGTCCTATAAGGTCTAAGCCTAACAACTTGAGGTAAAGATCTTATAGATCATGATGAAGAAGGAAGGTCTGAAGTTTAATAGAGAGAACTATAGGATATGGAGTGATAGAATGAAAATTTATATCAAGATTTTGGGAAGCCAGTATTGGGAACATGTCGACACTAAATATGTTGCACCTACTGGGATGTTGACTGATGATCAGAAGAAAGAGCAACAAGAAAATCATCAAGCATTAGAGGCTATTATCAGTTCTTTGTCTGATGCAGAGTAGTAGATGTTTATTTTCTTGAAAATGCATATGAGGTATGGAAAAAACTTGAAGAGATTTATAGTGGTGATGAACATGTTAAGATTGTTAAAGAAGAGAGTCTAAGAGGAAAGTTTGATGACATGCGGATGGATGAAGGTGATAATATCTAGTAGTTTGGTCAAAGGATAAAAGAGATAGTCGATGAAATTAAGAGTGTAGTAGGTAAAGTGGAAGATTCCACAGTGATCAGTAAGGTACTGAGAACCCTTCTACCGGTCTATGCTATCTGAGTCACAACTATTCAGGAGTTGAAGCCCATTGACAAAACTAAGGTATTTCTTGACTCCATCATTGGCAAGCTTACTGCTTTTGAATTAAATGATTATGATGGTAGTGTACAGAAATCTGAGTCTACATTTAGAGCTTTTGTTTCTAACCCATCTATGAGGAAAAGTAGAGATGTTAGTCACAGTTATGAATGTTGGATACAATTGTTTAATTGTGTATTGTCTTTGATGTTACACAAATGTCATATCAGTCTACCGAGTTCAGAATGTTCGGCAAAGCAGTTAGATAGAGTCTACCGAGTTCAAAATATTTGGCAAAGCAGTTAGATAGAGTCTACCGAGTTCAGAATGTTCGGCAAAGCAGTTAGACAGAGTCTACCGAGTTCAGACGGTAAGAGAAGCAAATTACAGAGTCTACCTAGCACTCCAGTATGCTATACCGAGTTCACAGTCTTTACCGAGTTAAGTCGGTCTTCAAAGAATATGTGAAGGAAAGTTAGTCTATACCGAGTTCGCAGTACTTACCGAGTTCAGTCGGTTACCGAAGAATCAGCAGTGTTCACCAAGCATCAGTGAAATGTTTATGCAGCCGACCGAAGCAATATTTATTTATTGAAATTTGTATATGTAGCCGACCTATGTAATATTCATCTTAACTTGTAATTGGGCCGACTTGGTAACCTGAATGGTATATATGAGAGATCAAGTTGTGATTTCGAAGTGTGGAAAAATATGAAAAGTATGGAAATGTGAAGGAGCAGAAATGTGCGAATTCTGATGAAGGATCAGTGATATCCTTGAGGTGCAGAAAAGATATATGTGATCAGTAAGGATCTGTTGGCGCAGAACAGAGATCTGTATCAGCAAGATAAGTTGTATTTAATTCAGATCACTTCATTGTTGCTTTCTAACCATTGTAGCAGTGATACCGAAATCTCTTAACAAAGTTGGTCTAACAACCATTTTGTAAATCCTCTGACAAGGTGACAATTCGGTTGAATTGTTCTTAAGACCTTTCACAAGGCCACTCGTAGCAGGGTGATCAAATCCTCTAACAGGGTCACACCTAACAGTGTGTTTTGTAACCTTTAACAGGGTTGGCTCCTAACAGGGCTCACTTCAGAAGAGTGAAAATCAGTAACTAGTTACATTGGTGGTTTTCCCAAAATTGGGTTTCCACGTTATATCTGGTGTTACTTGTGTTCATGTTACTTTTTTTATGCATGTTAATGTTTAATAAACACTGATAAGTTAATTTATCGAGTTTCAGCAGTTTATATTTAAGACATCTAAGGGACTTGTGGATTTATTTTTGTGGTAACTGATTCACCCCTCCCCTCTCAGTTACTCCATCCATATTTCCAACAATTGGTATCAGAGCTTTCGGTTCTTATAGGAAGGATTTCAAGGATCTAAGCTAAAGATCAAGATGTCTTACAAGAGGGAAATTCCAAGGCTAAACAGAAATAACTTTTCAGCATGGCAAGGTCTCATGAGACTCCATTTGGCTTCCATTGGAGATACAGGATTGACACATCTTGACACAGAATATGTGACACCCACTGGTACACTAACTGTTGCTGATATTGCTGCAAAGAAGACTCATAACACCATGATGATAGACATTGCATCTGCCCTAAGCTATGAAGAGTTTGATGATGTCAAAGATTGCAAAACTGCATTTGAAATGTGGAACAAGCTGAAAGATATCTATGGTGGTGATGACAATGTGAGAAGAGCCAAAGCAGAAAGCTTGAGAGGACAGTTTGATCAATTAAAAATGAGTGAGGATGAAAATATTGCAAAATATGTTGAAAGAGTCAAAGCCAGTGTCAGTGCAATCAAAGCTTCTGGAGGTGATATCTCAGAGGAAACAGTCATAAGCAAAGTTCTCAGAACATTACTACCCATTTATGCAATCAGAGTTTCTGCAATTCAGGAAAGAAGATGTGAAGCAAATCACAAGATAAATTTAGAGGCCATAGTTAGAAGATTAACTGCATTTGAGTTAGACAACTATGACAACTATGTTCCAGCTTCCAAAAACATGGAATCAGCATTTGAAGCTAAGGTTTCACTCAAGGAGAAAGGAAAAAAGAAAAAGGAATCTTGGTCAGAAAGTGAAGATGAATCAGAACCAAGTTCAGACAGTGATCTTGAAATAATTGAAGCTCTTCTAGCAAAGAAATATTCCAAAGGCAGAGGAAAATACAGAGGCAAAGTTCCTCTAATCTATTTTTCATGTGATGAAGTCGGTCATATTGCTGCTAGATGCCCAAACAAGCAGAGCAAAGATGAGAAGAAAGATCACAAATGGAATGGCAAAAAGGACTACAAATCATTCAAAGGTAAGAAAACATGCTTTATGGCTAAGGATTCTGATAATAGTGAAGATGAAATTGTTTATATTGCTATAAGAGATGATTTTGATAATGATGAGGAAGATAAGATGGCACTTATTTCTCATATAAGCAAAAATGATACTTGGATCATAGACAGTGGTTGCTCTCATCATATGACTAGTGATAAAACCAAGTTTGAACATCTGATAGACTATGAAGGAGGTAGTGTAAGGTTTGGTAATAATGAACCTCGCTACATAAAAGGAAGAGGTAGAATCCCTATAACCAAAGAACTTGTATTTGATGATGCCTACTGGGTTGAAGGTCTCAATCACAACTTGATGAGTGTGGCACAGCTACTTAATAGTGGACTCAAGGTGGAATTCACGCATGGAAAGGCCAAACTGCTAAATAATCAAGGAAAGCTGATTGCATCAGGCACTCAAACAAAAGGTAATTTGTTCCGACTTGAAACAAGTGAAAATTCATGTTTTATTGCTCAAGTTGAAGAAAGTTGGTTATGGCACAAAAGGTTATGTCATGTAAATTTTGATAACCTAGTGAAAATAAGTAAATTCAGAAAAGTAAGAGGTATTCCAGATATAAAGAAACCTGAGGTCGGTCTATGTAAGAATTGTCAAATTGGAAAAATGGGAAAGACTAGTTTCAAAAGCAAAAACTATCAATCTGAAGATATATTAGAAATTGTGCATACTGATTTATGTGGACCCATAGGAACTGAAAGTTATACTGGAGAAAAGTTCTTCATTCTTTTTGTTGATGATTACTCAAGAATGATGACTGTCATGTATTTAAGGAACAAATCAGAAGCATTTGAAAAGTTCAAATGGTATTTGGCTAGAGTAGAAAAAGAAACAGGTAAAAGACTTAAATGTCTAAGGTTAGACAGAGGTGGTGAATTTATCTCTCATGAATTCAATAACTTTTGCATTGAAAGAGGAATGAAAAGACAAGTATCAGCCCCTAAAACTCCTGAGCAAAATGGAATAGCTGAAAGAAGGAACAGATCTATCATGGATTGTGCAAGAACCTTAATGATTGAAAAGAATATTGCTATCAAATACTGGAAGGAAGCTATCAGCACTGCTGTTCATACCTTGAACCGAGTACAGCTGAAGAAGGACTCATTCAAAACCCCCTATGAATTATGGTATGGCTACAAACCTAATGTAAGTTATCTAAAAGTATTTGGAAGTAAATGTTACATTTTGAAAGAATCTAGAAAAGGAAAATTTGATGTGAAAGGTGATGAAGGTATATTCTTCAGATATTCTTGCAAGAGTAAAGCATATAGATGTTTGAACTTGTCTACTCATAAAGTTATAGAAAGTACACATGTGAAAGTTGATGAGTTTGCAGAAAGATCTGAAGAAGAAAGCAAAAGAGAACCAGAAGATTATAGAAGATTTGTGTCTATTGAACCTGATACAATACCAGATATATCTGCAAATCAGGAATCTTCTACTCCCGAGTCATCAGTAACCGAGTTACAGAAAGAGAAAACCGAGCCAGTATCTACCGACTCTGATGAACCAGAACCAGTGTCTACCGAGTCTGAAGAAACCGAGCCAATATTTACCGAGCCGGACCAAGAGGACAATGATGAAATTCATTCTAAAGGCAAGAAACCTGTATTAGTCGAGTATGTCAGAAGACATCACTCAGCAGATCAGATCATTGGAGACAAATCTGAAGGAACCATGACAAGAGGTAAGTTGAAAAGTACTTGTTTACTTGCTGATTTTGAACCTAGAAATGTCAAAGATGCATTGGGAAATGATAGTTGGACAGAGGCTATGAAAGAAGAGATAGAACAGATAGAGAAAAACAAGACATGGACTCTTGTACCCAGACCTAAGGATAAAAATGTCATTGGAACTAAGTGGGTATTCAGAAATAAACTGAATGAAGATGGCAAAGTTTCAAGAAACAAAGCAAGACTAGTATGCAAAGGATATGCTCAACAAGAAGGAATAGACTATGGAGAAACTTTTGCTCATGTTGCAAGATTGGAAGGAGTCAGAACCTTACTTGCATATGCCGCCTACAAAGGATTCAAAGTTTATCAGATGGATGTTAAATCTGCATTTCTTAATGGTATATTGGATGAAGAGGTTTATATTGAACAACCTGAAGGTTTTGTTGATCCACAAAAGAAGGACATGGTCTGCAAATTACATAAAGTATTGTATGGTCTGAAACAAGCCCCTAGAGCATGGTATGAAAGATTGCATAACTATCTTATTCAGATTGGATTTCAAAGAACTAATGATAACAGTAGCTTGTATATCAAGGAAGGATCAGATAACAAAATTGTCTTAGCAGAAATATTTGTAGATGATACTATTTTCACAGGAAATGATGATCTTTGCAAAGAATTTTCAGTACAAATGAATAAGGAATTTGAAATGTCTATGTTTGGTGAGATCAAATTCTTTGTTGGTCTTCAAATTCAACAGAACAAAAATGGTATCTACATTACACAATCAAAATACATCAAAGAGATACTGAAAAAGTTCGGTATGGAAGATTGTAAACCAGTTGGAACTCCTATGTGTACTGGATTGAAGCTTACCAAAGAAGATGAATCACAAGAAGTAGATCAAACACTGTATAGATCTATGATTGGAAAGCTGCAGTATGTTGTTCATACTAGGCCAGATATTGCTCTTGCAGTTGGTATTGTTGCAAGATTCTCAGCAAAGCCAAGAGAAAGTCACATGACGGCAATCAAAAGAATAATGAGATATTTGAAAGGAACTGAAGAGTATGGATTATGGTACAAATTTGGAAGAAATTTTGATTTGAAAGTATTTATTGATGCTGATTGGGCAGGAAACATTGATGACAGAAAAAGTACAAGCGGAGGAGCATTCTTTCTAGGAAAGAGATTGGTTTCCTGGACAAGCAAAAAGCAGAACTGTATATCCCAATCTACACCAGAAGCAGAATATGTTGCTGCAGCAGTAAATTGTTCAAATGTTGTTTGGTTTAAACAGCTATTGGCAGGCATGAAAATGGAAATCAAAGAACCAATTGTTATGTTCTGTGATAATACAAGTGCAATTGACATATCCAAGAATCCAGTAATGCATCCCAAAACCAAGCACATTGCAATAAAATATCATTTTGTCCGAGAATTGGTGCAGGAGAAGGAGATCAGATTGGAATATATTCACACAAAGGAACAAATTGCTGACATATTCACAAAACCATTGGCTAAGGATGCATTCTTGTATCTAAGAGGTAAGTTAGGGGTCACTCCCCTATCTGAAATTCACTAAAGAAAAGTTTTAGTGATGCATCAACTCATCCTAAGTGAAAAATCTACTAGTTGATGCAGTATAATCAGGAAAATATTGCATATGAATCAGTACAAAAGGTACATTATAACTCAGATAAAGTCTTACTGTCTTTGGCATGTGTTGTCAAAGAGGGAGAGTTACTGTCATATCCTACTAAAATTTGAAAGAAAGTTCATTAAGATAAAGAGGGAGAGTTGTTTGATAAAGAGGGAGAGTTTTACCGTCCAAAGATGAAGTTACTTCACAGAGGGAGATTATTGAAAGAAGGAGTGTTCTCTATCCAAAGGGAAAGTTATGTTGGCATGTTGCTGTCATAAAAGAAAAGACCTGTTTTCAAATTTCATTCTGCTATGACATGTTGTGTTGCCATCAATGCCAAAGAGGGAGATTGTTGGATACAATTGTTTAATTGTGTATTGTCTTTGATGTTACACAAATGTCATATCAGTCTACCGAGTTCAGAATGTTCGGCAAAGCAGTTAGACAGAGTCTACCGAGTTCAAAATATTCGGCAAAGCAGTTAGACAGAGTCTACCGAGTTTAGAATGTTCGGCAAAGCAGTTAGACAGAGTCTACCGAGTTCAGACGGTAAGAGAAGCAAGTTACAGAGTCTACCTAGCACTCCAGTATGCTATACCAAGTTCACAGTCTTTACTGAGTTAAGTCGGTCTTCGAAGAATATGTGAAGGAAAGTCAGTCTATACCGAGTTCGCAGTACTTACCGAGTTCATTCGGTTACCGAAGAATCAGCAGTGTTCACCAAGCATCAGTGAAATGTTTATGCAGCCGACCGAAGCAATATTTATTTATTGAAATTTGTATATGTAGCCGACCTATGTAATATTCATCTTAACTTGTAATTGGGCCAACTTGGTAACCTGAATGGTATATATGAGAGATCAAGTTGCGATTTCGAAGTGTGGAAAAATATGAAAAGTATGGAAATGTGAAGGAGCAGAAATGTGCGAATTCTGATGAAGGATCAGTGATATCCTTGAGGTGCAGAAAAGATATATGTGATCAGTAAGGATCTGTTGGCGCAGAACAGAGATCTGTATCAGCAAGATAAGTTGTATTTAATTCAGATCACTTCATTGTTGCTTTCTAACCATTGTAGCAGTGATACCGAAATCTCTTAACAAAGTTGGTCTAACAACCATTTTGTAAATCCTCTGACAAGGTGACAATTCGGTTGAATTGTTCTTAAGACCTTTCACAAGGTCACTCCTAGCAGGGTGATCAAATCCTCTAACAGGGTCACACCTAACAGTGTGTTTTGTAACCTTTAACAGGGTTGGCTCCTAACAGGGCTCACTTCAGAAGAGTGAAAATCAGTAACTAGTTACATTGGTGGTTTTCCCAAAATTGGGTTTCCACGTTATATCTGGTGTTACTTGTGTTCATGTTACTTGTTTTATGCATGTTAATGTTTAATAAACACTGATAAGTTAATTTACCGAGTTTCAGCAGTTTATATTTAAGACATCTAAGGGACTTGTGGATTTATTTTTGTGGTAACTGATTCACCCCTCCCCTCTCAGTTACTCCATCCATATTTCCAACAATGAATCCAGATCCAGCAGAGAAGTTGATGATGAAGATAGTTTAGTTGAGCTTGAAGCATTGTTGGCCAAGTGGTTGCCTAGAGGTATAGGTAAATATAGAGGTAAATTAACTTTGAAATGTTTTGCATGCAACAAGATTGGACACATTACTACTAATTGTCCTAATGGTGATAATGAGCACAAACGAGAGAAATTCAAGAAGTACAAAGGTAAAGGCAAAAGACATTGTCTTATTGTTATTGACGATGGTATCACTGGTGAGGAATCTGATGGTGATGCTAATGAAGACATTGTGTTTGTAGCCATTAAAGAAGAGATATCAGACCAAAAGGCATTAGTATCTAGGATGGATAACTTTGATGATTGGATCATTGATAGTGGTTGTTCACATCACTTGGCTGGTGATCGGAGCCAATTTCTTTCTTTGAAGGAATTTGATGGCAGAGTTGTAAGATTTGGTAATGACTCACCCTACATGGTTAAATGTAAGGGAACTATTTCTCTTAATGGAAAGAGTAGTGCAGATGATTTCTAATGGGTTGAAGGTTTAAAGAACAATCTTTTGAGTGTGGCACAACTCAATGATAAAGGATACCCATTGGAGTTTAAGAGTGGTATGTGAAAAATATATGGCAGCAAAGGTGAACTGGTTGCAACTGGGAAGCAAACTAAAGGTAACTTGTTTAACCTTAATCCTAAAGTCAGCAATTGTTTAATTGCAAAGATAGATGATAGTTGGCTTTAGCATAGGATATTTTGTCATATAAACTTTAATAATATAGGTAAAGTGAGTAAGTCCAAGACAGTGAGAGGCTTGCCTCAGTTAGACAAGTCGGTTAATGCTCTATGCAAAGAATGTTAGTTGGGAAATATGACATCCTCAACTTTCAAGAGAAAATCTTTTTCAACGAAAAATTTGTTAGATTTGGTTCATACAGATCTTTGTGGACTAATAAGGACAAAAAGTATTCAAGGTGGCAGATATTTTATGATCTTCGCTAATGGTTGCTCAAGGATGATGTGGGTCACATTCTTGAAGAATAAGACTGAAGCTTTTGGTAAGTTCAAGGAATTTAGGTCCTTAGTTGAGAAGGAGAGAGGAAAGAAGATAAAGTGTCTGAGGACAGATCAAGGCAATGAATTTACTTCTGAGGAATTCACTAGGTACTGTGAAGAAAATGGTATCAAATGGCATATTTTTGTAGCGAGGACACCACAACATAATGGTATTGTAGAGAGAAACAACCAGTCAGTTGTTGAAGTTGCTAAGACAATGTTGATACAAGGAGGTGTTGCGAAAAAATTTTGGAGAGAAGCTGTCAGCACAACTGTCTACACTATGAACCGGATTCTGGTAAAGAGAGGTAAGGACAAGACTCCTTATGAATATTGGTATGGAAGATCACCTGATGTTATTTATTTCAAGATATTTTGTAGCAAATGTTTTATTAAGAGAGGTGATTATATTAGCAAATTTGAGGCTAAAAGTGATGAAGGTATATTTCTTGGCTATTCCACCAAGAGTAAGGCCTACAAGTGTTTTAACAACCAGACACAGAGAATTATTGAGAGTGTTGATGTTTGAGTGGATGAATATCTTGAAATTTTAGAGGAAACCAGTTTGGAGAAAAAGGATGAAGATCCTCGCATTTTTTTTTTGGAACCAAAAATTGTGAAATCTGAAACCGGCAAAGCAAATATTGATATACCAGTTTAACCAGAATAGATAAATTTAGAAGAATATGATGATAATGAAGAAGATGAACCTGAAAATAATGATCATTTTATTCCAAGATATGTGAGACTGAATCACAATCCTAAACAAATTATTGAGGATAAGGATGCTGGAGTACTAACCAAAAGAAGAATCGGAGAGAATTCTTGCATGATCTCCACTATTGAACCAAGAACTACTAAGGAATCATTTGGTGATGATCATTGAGTTAAAGCTATGGAGGAGGAATTAGATCAAATTGAGAAGAACAACACATGGACCCTAGTACCTCGACCAATAAATAAAAATGTGATAAGTACTAAGTGGGTATTCAAGAACAAAATAAATGAAGATGGTGTTGTAGTTCGCAACAAAGCTAGGTTGGTTTGCAAAGGTTATGCACAAGAGGAAGGAGAAGACTATGGTGATACTTTTGCACCAGTGGAAAGACTGGAAGGTGTCAGAACTTTACTTGCATTTGCAAAACACAAGAAATTCAAGATATACCAGATGGATGTTAAGTCAGCATTTTTGAATGGGATACTAGAAGAAGAAGTATACATTAAGCAGCTAGATGGTTATTCTTTGACTGATAAGAAAGACATAGTATGCAGATTTTAGAAGGCTTTATATGGATTAAAGAAGGCACCGAGAGAATGGTATGAAATGATTCATACACATCTGATGAAGATAGGCTTTCTGAGAACTAGTGATGATAGTAACATATATCTCAAATCTGAAGGAGATAAAATACTAGTCAGTGAAGTATTTGTTGATGATATCATATTTGGAGGTAATGATGACATGAGTAGCAGTTTTGCAGATGAAATGAAAAATGAGTTTGAAATGTCTTTAGTGGGAGAAATAAAAAATTTCATAGGCTTTCAAATACAGCAAATGAAGAATGGTATTTTCATCACACAATCTAAGTATGTGAAAGAGGTCCTGAAGACATTTGGCATGAGTGACTGTAAACCAATTGGGACACCAATGGTTATAGGTTGTAAGTTGTCTAAGGAAGATGAGTCCAAATATGTTGATGAGAAGGAATACAGGCCAATGATTGGAAAATTGCACTATGTTATTCACAACAGACCGGACATAGCTCATGCAGTTGGCATAGTTGCTAGATTCCAGAAGCATCCTAAGGAAACACATTTGATAGCAACCAAGAGAATTTTTATATACTTGAAAGGTACTATTGATTATGGGTTATGGTATCCATATGGAGGATATTTTGACTTGAAGGTATACACAGATGCAGATTGGGCAGGAAATGTTGATGATCGGAAAAGCACAACTGATGGAGAATTTTTTCTTAGAGGAAGACTTGTTTCATGGAGTAGTAAGAAGCAGATTTGTACTTCACAATCTACTGTTGCAGCTTACATGAATTGTACTCAGGCTATATGGATGAGGTACATTTTGGAAGATTTTAAGATGAAGATTTCAGAACCTGTAAAGATCTTATGTGATAATACAAGTGCCATAAATATTTCCAAGAACCCTATTTTGCACGCACGAACCAAGCATATTGAATTGAAGTATCATTTCTTGAGGGAAAAAGTACAGACTAAAGATGTGATCTTGGAGCATGTTTCTACCAAGGAATAGCTTGTAAATATTTTTACTGAACCTCTGCCTAAGACTACTTTTGAGTATCTTAGAAGTCAGCTAGGGGTTGTCCCTATTCATGAAGTCAGTTAAGTATGATGTAGATTACATCAGTCCTGGAGCTACTTGCAAAAATTTTCAGAAGGATTGGTGTAGAAGTGGAGTTATTGCATAGGGGGGGAATGAAGTTACAGATTGTTGATGATGCACAATGAAATTTGATATTACATGTTTTACTTTCAATTTGGCATTGTTTTCAAAGGGGGAGAATAATTATTTGATTATCGGAAGAAGAACCAGCGTCAAGTTGAATACATGGAGAGCATGGTGAATACTTGCTAATGTAAACCAGGATTTCTATTCACAATCAATGCTATTGATATTTGTATTTCTATCAATGCCAAAGGGGGAGATTGTTGGCATTTGTATGAAGATTGCATTAATGCTATGTTATGTTGTCATTGATGTCAATTAACCAGTAATGATATTGTTGATATTTTTGTAATATTGTTTTGTAACCGGTAGGATGAACAAGTGAAGGAAACTATAACCGATAGGAAGAATTTGTGAGTTGAACTGGTAACCAGTAAACCCTACGTATTGTTTTTTATAAACCCTAACCGATTAAGTTTGGTGAATTGGTTATATTGGTTTATGATTTGATGATGAGCGGTAATATTATGACACATATGATTATTGTATGAAGACAATTTGAAGAGATTTTGATGAGTTGATTGTAACAATTTTTGTCTAGGGAATAACCAAATATATTGCATATAATGCAAAGCACGTGATGAGTTACTAAGTTCAATGAAGTGGTGATCAAGGAGCAATCAAGGTTTTCTTGATTGATGTGCAAAGATTTCTATGTAATCCAACAGTCATACTTGAACCGACTTGTTTGTAATCTCTATGAGAATTAGGTTTTTGTTGTGTTATCAACCTAATTGATTTGTTTGTAAGGTCGATGAAGTTGTTTAGTTTAATGAGTTGGCAAAGAGTTAGAAAATATCAGTTGAGTGTGTGGTTGTTGAACCGGATGATGTATTTGTAGTTTGAGTAAAGGCAGATAGGAGCATGAAATAGATCTGATCAAGCAAGTGTAGTGCTATTCAGACAGATCAACAAACTCCTATTGTTTTCTAACAATTATAGCACAATTGAAATCCCCTAACCGGGTAATCTCTAACAAGATTGTTGTTATTCAAATCCTCTAACAAGGTGATCCATTAGCTTGGATTTTCAAATCCTTTATCGAGGTTACTCCTTACAGGGTATTGCTTCTAACAAGGCATTGTAGTCAATCCCTTAACTAGGTGATTTCTAACAGGATCAGTTCTTAACAGGACTTTTGTAAAGCTTTAATAGGCTAGGCTCCTAACAGGGCAAACCTCAGAAGAGTTGAGATCGTTATCTTTTGAGTCTCATCTCACCGTGGTTTTTACCTATTTGGGTTTCCATGTCAAAAATATTTGTGTCAAGTGGTGAATGTTTTTGTGGTTATGTTTTTATGGTTGATTTAATTAACTACTTTGAAAGTCATGATAACTAAAAGTATTGAGAAATGAAGAAGTTGTTTACTGTTAGTTTGTTGTAACAGTCAATTGGTTTATCTTATGAGTTTTTATATTGATAGTGGTATTACATTGATAGTTCTATGTTTACTTTGAGAGATTGATTTTTGAGATTGGTGAAGTTTGTATCAGTTTTTCTATCTACTGACTCACCCCCCCTCTCAGTAGTTGACTAGATACTTATTCTTGCATCATACCATCAATCATTCCCAAAGATGCATGGTAGGAGTTGTTATATACAAATTCCACCAATGAAAGATATTCTTACCACTTGTATCACTAATCTATACAATACATTCTAAGTAGGTCTTCAACTACCTAATGCACTCTTTCTATATAACCTCTTATTCGTGGGTGGTAGGTTGTATTGAAATTTAAACTTGTTCCTAAAATTTCATTCGATGTTTGTCAAAATTCTAGAAGTTGTGTGAGTATCTCGATCTAATATGATTGTCTTAGGTACTCTACACAAACCAAATCTCTTGGATAAATTTCTTGGTTAAGGTCAATGAACCATCCTTATGATATTTTGGAATGAAGTGTGCTACCTTGTTCAACTTTCCATAACTACCAAGATGACAGCATGTCTATTCTTAGATGTAGACAACCCTTCAATACATTGATCTTTCCATTTATACTCAGGCATGTCATGTGGGTACAAAATCCATGTCACATGCATATGATTAGCCTTGACTTTCTATAATTCCAAGAATCAAACCACCAATTCAATTACATCCTTCTTGATTCTTGGCAAAAAATATAGAGACCTCAATTCTACTACCATCTTCATTGCTCTAAGGTGCCCTTAATGAGGTGAGTTATCAATCGCTTTCAAGATTAACTTCATCAAATCCCCTGAGTCTACAATGTACATCTTCCTTGGTATCTCAATGTTCCATCTAATTTAATAAAAAAACCATTGAAATAATAGGTTGAGGGGTTCTTCACTAAGGCTTTCTTCACTCTAGAATAGTGCTCATCTTCTTGTATATTTTAAACCACTTGCTATCTCAAATTAGACCTTGTTGTAGTCATAGATGCTAGATGTCTTCTTCAGCTAAGAGCATCAACTACTTTATTTTCCTTCGCCTAATATACTTGATCTTAAAAGTATATGCACTAAAAAAAATTAGCCATCTCCTTTGTTGATCATTTAGATTGAATTGAAGAAAGATATATTTGAGTCCTAGGTGGTTTGTCTTGAAGTCAAATGTCTTTCCAAGAGATAATGTCTCCACATGTGTAGTGCATGAACTATGGTTGCCAACTCTAAGTCATGAGGGGCATAGTTCATCACATACTACTTTAACTTTCTTGAGTCATAAGCCACCACTTGCACATTTTGTATTACCACTCCTATGTTGGCAATTGACACTCATTGGAATCATATGTTGTCATTTATGGCAACAAGATTCTATTGAAGGCATATATCGGCATATACCAGAATTTGGAGGCATACACCAGTGAATACTGGCATTGAGTATTCAGGGTCATCACCAGCACCAGCACCAGCATCCAATATTTCATTGAAGCCGACATCAGTCTGGATCCAAATGATTTTATTGTAAAATCATTTTGTAATTATTGTATTGGGCTGACATTGAATATCTTTTGTATTCTAAGCCAACATAAGGCATGTTGTTTGTAAGGGTATATAAGTCAGTTTGTTAGGTCATTTTAAAGATGAGACAATAGGACAAGGTATATGACATGGTAGCAAAACTATGTAATGTAAAGGACATGTATGAAGGTCATTTTGTATGCAAATGTAATATCATGCTATGATCAGTAGATAGTTTGTAAAGCATTCTTGAAGGAAGAGGAGATATCAGTAGAAGGTTCAGGGTTTATGAACCGGTACAGAACAGAGCTTTAACCGGAACTCTTTTTGGCATTGCAGATGCATTTTGTGAGTTCACCAGTACTATTTTATTTCAGCAAAAGATTGTAGTCAGTGAGAATCTTTTGTGTTGAGCATTGTGCTCTAGGTAGTGTGACTTCCTGCATGTGTAGGCCCCCATGCTATGTAATATCTTTGATATGGCCAATGAATTGATATTGTGGGTCACAAATCCCACTGTTGTTTTTCCTCTTTGAGGTTTTCCTTGTATGAATTCAATGTGTTATGGTGTTCATTCATGTGGCTGGTTTATTTGGTTCATGTTATATGTTTCTTCATTTTTCAGTTTATATATGTATGTTATAAAAGGTTAAAATCATGTGTTACCGGCAGAACACCCCCCCCCCCCTCCCCCCTCCTCTCAGTGTTCTTGGGTTCATTGTATTCCAACATCCTACACCTTCTCCCGATACATCAGTTATCACTATGAATTGCCCATTTGGATTTAGTATAGTTCAAATTGGAGCTATAGTGATCTTTTTCTTTAGAATCTAGAAAGCTTTCTCACACTTGTCAATCAACTCAAATATTTTCCTTTCTTTTGGAGTGAAATTATTGGTATTGCAATCTTAGAAAACACTTCTATAAACTTCCTATAGTATTCTACAAATTCCATTAATCTTTAAACTTCAACCACATTCTGCATTGTTGGCCACTCCATAATTGCCTTAATTTTCTCTTAATCTATTGGAATCCCTTTTGCTAAAATGATATGGCCTAGATAATGGAACTTGTTTTGATAGAAGGTTCACTTGGATATCTTACCAAAGATCTTATGCTATCTCAAGTGTTGTAGCACTATACTCAAATGCTTATCATGCTTATCCATAGTTTTGGAGTAGATCAAGATATAATCTAGAAATATTTGCACAAAGTCATTTAATAAATATTTGAATACACTATTCATTAGGCTCATGAAAGTTGCAAGATCATTGGTTAACTCAAAGGGCACCACTATAAATTCGTAGTGGCCATAACAAGTCCTAAAAGTTGTCTTGGATGTATCTGGATCTAAGATCCATCTTAGATAATATTGTAGCCCCTTTCATATGATTAAATAGTTCACCAATTCTTAGAAGGGTGTATCTATACTTGATAGTTTTCTTATTCGATATCCTATAGTCAATGCACAAGTGCAAGGTTCCATCCTTCTTCCTCACAAAAATGACTAGTTCTCCTTATAGTGACACACTAAACCTAGTAAATCCTTAGTTCAACAACTCTTCCAATTGGTAGTGGTCATCCTATAGGAATCATTTGACTAAAGTTTAGTTCTAGGTATCAAATTAGTAGATAAGTCTAACTCCCTTTTTGGTGGAAATTATATTAACTCCTTTGGATACACATCCTAAAATTCCTTAAGGGTGGGGTAGTCATCAAGAATTGGCTTCATGGTATCAAGGTTATGAATTTGGATGGCATAAATGGAACATCCTTTCTTTTAGGCTCCTTTTAGTTGCATAACTGAGATTTGTCTTAGTTCTAATGGTTTTTGAAATCCATGAATCTCAACATAATTCCCAAAGTCATCCAAACAATTTACAATCTTATCTTCACAATTTACTATAGACTTGTGTTTAGACAACCAATTAATTCACAAAATTACATCATATGATCATAAGGGAGCTACACAAAAGTTGAATTTAGCTTGAAAACTTGGAAGTTCTAACCCATTTCAAGAAAGACAAGAATCTATCCTCTTTTTTGTTCTATTTATATATTAAACCATCCATAAATTAACCATATGTCCCAGTCTAATTGGTAATTAGAAATTATTATTGGATCTATAAAGCATTTAGTTGCTCTATCGGTTAATATGTCGATAATTTGTTCATAAATATTACTAGTAAACTGAATTGGTGAGGCTTTCAAGTCTACTTATTTGATTTTGAGGTACCCCTTGTTGATTCCTAACCTTGCATATTAACAATCATTGAGGGCAATAATTACCATAATGGTCTCCTCCACATACAAAGCATCTATCAAATGGTCCTTATTTCCCATTAGACTTATCCCCATTGAAGTTCCTCCTATTATTATTCTTGTTGTAGTTGACCCTCTTATAATTTCCATTATAATTCCCTTCACCTTTGTCTTGTTAATTGTTTCCTCTCTTTAGGTTTCAAATTTCACAATTGTTGCCTACCTGTTGGTTGTTGTTTTGAAACTTCTTATTCCCAAAGCCAGATCTAGCATCTCAGTTCTTGAAATAGTTAGCCACTTGTTGAAGCTTCTATTCTTATTTAGTAGCCTTCTCAAAAACTTCATCCATAGTCAAAGGGTTACAAATATCCACTTCTACTCCAATCTAAGGCCACAATCCCAAGATGAACTTTTGGATTTGTAAGTTCTCATTCAACTAATAATAAGGTGTATACTTAAGCAAAATGGTGAAATTTTCCCAATTCTGGGTCAATGTTATATTGCCTAGGGTCATCTTCTTGTCAAAGAAGAGTTGAGGTAACCACCTCTTCTTGAAAAGTTAAAAAAAGAGTTCCCAAGTGCTCTCCCTATTGGCATTTGCATGAAGATTGCATTAATGATATGTTATGTTGTCATTGATGTCAATTAATTGGTAATGATATTGTTGATATTGGTGTTATTTTTTATACTGTCTTGTAAGTAGGAAGAGCTTTGTGAAGGATATTGTAAACCAGTATGTAAGTTTGTGAGTTAAACCAGTAACTGGTGTAAAAGGTTAAACCTATATATGTATTGTAACTAGTAAACCTTACCAATTATTTTTGTTAAACCCTAACCAATTAAGGTTGTTGAATTGGTTATGTTGGTTTATGATCTAATGTTGAGTGGTAATGATGGTGACACGTATGGTCATTGTATGAAGACAAGTTCAAAAATTTTTGGCACATTTTTTTTGTCTAGGGAATGAGAAAATGTATTGCATATAATGCAAAGAGCGTGATGAGTTACTAAGTTCAATGAAACGGTGATCAAGGAGCAATCAAGGTTTTCTTGATTGATGTGCAGAGATTGCTATGTAATCCAATAGTCATACTTGAACTGGCTTGTTTGTAATCTCTATGAGAATTAGGTTTTTGTTGTGTTACCAACCTAATTGATTTGTTTATAAGGTCGATGAAGTTGTTTAGTTTAATGAGTTGGCAGAGATCAGTTGAGTGTGTGGTTGCCGAACTAGATGATGAGTCTACAGTTTGAGTAAAGGCAGATAAGAGCTTAAAAGGATTTGATCAAGCAAGTGTAGTGTTATTCAGATAGATCAAGAAAACTCTTGTTGTTTTCTAACAATTACAGCAGAATTGAAATCCCCTAACCAGGTAAGCTCTAACAAGCTTGGTTACTTATTAAATCCTCTAACAAGGTGATCAATTAGATTGGATTTTCAAATCCTCTACTGAGGTTACTCCTTACAAGGTATTGCTTCTAAAAAGGCATTTGTAGTCAAGCCCTTAACCGGGTGATTCCTAACACGATCAGTTCTTAACATGACTTTTGTAAAAGCTTTAACAAGCTTGGCTCCTAATAGGGTGAACTTCGGGAGAGTTCAGATATTATCTTGTGAGTCCCATCTCACTATGGTTTTAACCTATTTGGGTTTCCATTTCAAAAATACTTCTGTCATGTGGTGAATGTTTTTGTGGTTATGATCTTATGGTTGATTTAATTAACTACTTAAATATTCGGATAAGGCATGATAACCAAAAGCATTGAGAAATGATGTATGTTGACATATGATAAAGCATTTGGATGTTTACAAATTTAATATTGTTTACTATTAAGTTGTTGTAATAGTTAATCGGTTTTCTTAGAAGTATTTATCTTGACAATGGTATTTCATTAATAAGTTTACTTTGTGTAATTGAGATTGAGATTGGGAAAGTTTGTATCAGATTTTCTATTTACTGATTCACCCCCCCCCACCCCACTTCTCACCTTTTTCATTGTCCCAAGTATACACTTACACCAGTGATTTTATGTGTATCCCACGTAGCCTTGGTCTCATTGGATAGATTTTGGAGCTTTAAATCTGAGATGGTTTTTCCATCGATTTTGAATGATCCAATCATTTTAAGGTCCTTATCTAATTCTTCTTCAATTTTATCCCTATTATTTGTATGGTTTTCATTCTCTTAATTCTATCACCTTTGATTCTCACTCCTTTGGTCCTAATTTTGGTTTTTACCCCATTAATTCCCTCTAACCTCTTGCTCTAAGTTCTTCATCCTTTTTCCTTGTTCAGTCATAAGGTTGAGGATTTGGTCCAACCTGTCATTTTTCTCATTTCTTAGCTCATTGTGGTCATTTTTGTTAGGAATTGACCTACATCAAGTTTTGTATTATAGAAAACAAAGGTTGTAGAAATGAAGAATTGAATACACAAAAGCAATCAGGCATGAACACCAATATTTTTATGTGGAAAACCCAATGAGAGAAAAAACATGATGAGAACTATCTCAGTATATGTATAACAGATTACAATGTTTAGGCTCAAGGCCAAGGAGCTCACTGCCCCTAATGAGGACTTGCAAGACTAAGGTGCACAACCTCATCGCAAGATACAATATACTTGCATACATTGAAGATCACTTACTCAAGGCAAGATACATTACAAATAAAAGAGATACACCAATGCTATTGAATTGTAGGTAATCACGTCCACTAATATGTTGATTATAGTTCTGTGTTAAAACAAATCTAAAACTACCTTCATTGCTACACGATTGTACTTGCAAACCTCTGCACTACTTCACAAACACTTCGCATAACACATACAACTTATATATACATCTCCAAAATTATTCCATCCTTTATATACCATCCACAATCACAATAGCATCAAATACTTCAAACTAATTAGATGTAACGTGTAAATAAAGAACAGTCAAACCAAAAATAATATCCAATGCATTGTGGAAGAAAAAATGAAATGTGTGAGGCATCACACCATGTTGGTGTTATATTCAATGACAGTCCCAAAGACACTGAGAGGGGGGGTGAATCAGTGTCTAACCGGTTAACAAAATATTTAAACTTATTTAAAACTTTGCATCCCAAAATAGTGTACCAGTAAATAAGAATTATTGCAATAAACAAAAATAATAGAGACAGCATAGAAACACACCATAACACAAGATATTTAGCAAGGTAACTCGGTGTGGGAAAAACCTTGGTGGGATTTGTAACCCACAATATTTACTCACTGACCAATGAATAAATACTACTTACAATAAATGGACCTACACATGTAGGGAGGCCAACAGCCTAGAGCTCACTACTCAATAAAGAGTCACACTGACTAGAAAAATGGATTATCAAATCCAATACAATGTACTGCTCAAAACAACATCTCTTATGCCAAGTTCAGTATCGGTTTAAGCTCGGTCTATAACCAAAACCTTCGTTGTCAACTATATCACCTTATATAATAAAATGTCTCACTCTCTATTCCTCTCTCTCTCATACTCATACTCATATCAACATGACCTATAAGATCTCATACATATATGAGTCTTTTACAATATACCATGTCGGCTTACAAAATATAATTACATTTCAAAACAATTCATATAAACAAAACTTTATCCCATGTCAATTGGAGTGTCGATATGCTTTGTTGCTGATGTAATCTGAATGTCGGTGAAGTGTCTGTCGGTGCCAATGTCTACCGGTGTATGAAGTTTGTGATGTTGGGCATGTAGAAACTAATTGTCAGTGAGTTTTCAGTTGGTTTCCATCAGTGACAACATCAACTATTCTCATAAGAGTGTAGAATGCCAACCATCTCCCCCTTTGGCATTGATGGAAACACTCATGAGAAAAATCAAAACTGTTATCCCAAAACTGAAACCCAAAAAGATGTGATCCCCCTGAGCAAGTGATCTCCTCTGTACATGCATTTTTCTCTCCACTACTCCCCCTTTGAAATCAATGACAAAGGATGTCATAAATAATCAAAAGAGTACAAAAATGTTACCTCAAGGTTCGTAGCTGGTTGGTTACAATCTGAAATATGTCCGCCAAAATCATATTCAAACTTTGCATAAATTTTTTGTTGTCGGTAAGAGTCGCCTCAGTCTGTTGGATCATACTGGTGATATAGTGCATTTGCTTCTCTGGTGATCGTTCTCCTCGAACTATTGCCTTAGATAATTTATCTCTCTGAGTAATCAGATTATCCAACCTCGGACCAAGTTTATCCTTTAGTTCTCAGACATTAGACCTTATTCTTGCCTTCTCTTCATCAATTTTTTCTAACTTCTCCTCAAAAACTACCATTTCCTACTCAAAAACTGATATAAGTCCGGATGAACCTATAATATTATCCGCAATGTCATCAATTTCCTTTTGTGTATTTTTTATCTCCTCATCAATGTCCTCGGTCAAACAGTGAGGTTTACATGCTTCCCTATATAACTCCTTATACTCCAAAATTGTAGAATTGAGTACCGGTAAAAGTGTATCCACATGATCGGTACAATTCTTTATGGTGTTTTCAAAGAATGTGTTTTTCTCTTTTTCAACTCTCTCCTTTATGGTATCCTCATTCACCTTATCTATGGTTATTACATTATCAACAATGAATTTGGACAATGTGTCCAATTTCCCTAAAGAATCCTTAATGTGATCTATCTTACAATTTGGTACAATCATCTTTAGAATAGGTAATGTGTTATCAATTGCCTTAAAAGATAAGGCATGGCAAAAAGTAATCCTTTTAATTTAATCCAAAAGTACCTCTGTGATATTGATTGGTCTAAATTCACCTATAGATGTGCTTGGTTCTGTTGTAGGTTTCTTCTCAATAGTTTTCTGACCAATCACCTTCAGTATATCCTCTTTACTTCCATCAGATGTATCCATTTTGCTTTTATTTTCCTCTGGTGCATCTGTTTGTGTTTGCACCTCTACCTTTAATGGTTTTTTAGTTTTATTAGGCTTCTCTATAAATGTCAATGTTACAGACTCAGCAAGAACCTCTGCCTCAGATGGTTTCTCTATCACTGTCAGTTTCTCAAATTTTGATGGCCCTGTGCTAGTTGTCTTGTCCTCTGTATATTTTTTAGTTGTCGGTTGCTCTGTTTGAGCTGGTATCTCAGTTTCTTGAGAGTCAACTGTTTGTGTCGATTTCTGTGAAATCTTGTTGTCCTCAACACTATCAGTCTTAACCTTTGAAGTATCTTTGTCCACAACAATGTTTACCTCCTGAGTATCTACATTCATTGTAAAAAGTATCTCCAACTCAGGGTTAGTATTATCATGTGTTATACCTTCAGTATCTATATTCGGTGGATTAGTTGTATGAACCGGTGATGAAGGTGCTAAAGGAGGGGTGTCCTAGGTTGGTGGAGGGATATTATCTATTATCTTTATGGAGAGTACACCACCTACTTTACCTTTTCCCTTGTCCTTCTGATATACCTTGAATGTTTTCTCAATTTTAGGTCTTCTCTTTTCCTCTTTCTTTTCCTTCTCTACAAAGAATATATCCCATTTATCTGCAGTCTCATCTACAATTTATTTTACCCTTCCAGCCATCAGGCTCACTTGTCAGTGTCCACTAACAAATACTGACTGGTTAGCTTCATAAATAAGTTCATCTATCTCTTCCTTGGATTTTACCGGAGCTAAGAGTGCTTCAAATTTTAACTTCTTATCCAGTTCCATTACAAATAGCCTTTTAGCTTCTAATCTCATGTATAATTCATTCGGTAACTCATCAATCACTTTCTTGTAAATATATAAATGTAAAACAATGCTTTCTTCAATTGTGTTTTTGTCAGAATCATTTGAAGTATTATACCATTTACTTACATTAGACAAATTACCTTCCTCTGTAATCTCATTCAATAAATCATCCAGTGTGGGGGTAACCGGTGTCTGTTTATTCTTGGATGTAAGCTTCTTCTTCGGTTCCCTAAAAAACCTGTTGTTTCTTCCTTAGTGTTCTAGTTTTCTTAGGTGAAGGAGAGGGTACCGGTGAGGGTTTTCTCTTCCTTTCTACTCTTTTGAACTTAGTAGCCTTACCACTGTCAGTATCGGAGGATGTTACAACCAGTGAAACATGTGCTTCAGGTTATAGTCCTTCAATATCACTGGCTGATATACCACTGATATTCATGATATTTTCTTTGATTTCTTTGACCTTCTTTGAGGCATCTCTGATAAATTTTTCTCTTCTCTTTGTCATTTTCTTTATAGATACATTACTCTCTATAGTTTCTGCACTTCCAAAGAATTTCTCAGATGGCTCCCTAGGTGCATCAAGTAGAGCTTTAGCATATGTTTCCAAAAAAGATAGGTCTGCCTCATAACCCATCTCAGTAACCCAAATAGTTCTAGGGCTTACTACTTCCATCCATGTTTCATCTCTCTTAATAACAAAATAGATTTCCTTGTCATATTTGTCAATTATGCTCTGTGGTAGTCTCTCTCTTGCTCTAATCTTAGATTGAAATGTTTTGAAGTAGTCTAAGATGTTCTTAACACTGTCAGTTCCCATACTGGTGAAAGCATCTTGTATCTATTTTCCTACCAAGATGTCATAACCAAAATCCTTGTGATCTATGTCAGGTATCTCCTTGGTAAAGTACAGCATTAGGCATACTAGAAGATTACCAAAATGGAGAGTATCTTTCTTGTCTCCCTTAATCTTCTTCAAGTTATCAATTAATTCATCCTTAAGCCATTCACACATATCAATCTTAGCATTATTGTTTACCATCTCATATGCCCTATGAATACATAGGCTAGAAACAGAATTTAGTCTATTTGTATGAGTTGCTTTGTATCCTAGTACCATACTCACATATCTCACATTTATGTCCTTAACATCATTCACTCTAAGTGACCTATTATCAGATGTGGCTCTGGTTTATTCCATAACTCCTATGTTAGGTGTCTTCTTGGTTTTATCAGGCCTACTACCGGTTGAAGGTAAACCAATAACTGCCTTAATTGCATCCTTGGTTATCTTGCAAACTGACTCTAACCACATGAATTCTCCATGGACTTTGCTCACTACAAGTCTGACAACTTCCTTTGGAAATTCAGGAATGTTCAGAATCTCTACAAAACCAATATTTTCCACAATCTTATGTTCAGGTTTAATCACTAATAACCTCATTGAATATTTTCTTCAAATCCTCAGTCCCTAGGTTTTCTATGTTGCAATGTATGTAGATTCTAGGGTCTTCTGCAAATGCTACACCTTTCGGTATTTTCAAAAAAGCTCCTACAGAATCATTTGGTTTTGCAATCTCAGGGATAATCTTGAATACAGGTCTAGGGCGTTTGACATTTTCCACAATGGTAGGGTTTGAAATAAACTCAAGAATAGAAGATGAGGAAGCCATTTCAAAGATAAATACCTCTTAACCAAAATTTTGAATGCCTAAAAATCACTTCGCAGCTTCACCTTAGAATGCCTTTGCTCAATTCCGTGCTCTCTAATTGTTTGAATGCTTGGTGAGTTCAAAATAAGGGTTCCCCAGTGCTTTATAGCCAAAAAAAGGTTGTTAAAACTGCATTAGATGCTCGTTGGTTAAGTGAAAACTTAACACATCCACTGGTAAAGAAGAAATGTATCTTCTCACCATCAACCGAGGGTAGAATGTATGATCTTCAACTTGCTGCAATACCCCCTAAGGATTATTTCTCAGTTAGATGAAGAATCTCCTGTCGGTGGAGGATTACTCTGTTCTACCAGTGCAAAGATAGTTTCATCAATTCTCTGATCACTCTTCTTAATCCATTCTTTTGAAAATTCTTTCTTTACTTCATCTACCTTTTCTTTGCCCTCCAAACTAGATCCTTTGTTGTTCGCTGGTGCATTCTTGCTTCTATAGAATTTTGCAATATGTCCAATCTTGTTGCAAGCATAACAAGTTACATTATTCCTCTGAATAGCCTTTCCATATCCTTGACCAGTTTGTGATCTGCATTGATTAGATAAATGCCCAAATCTTCCCCAAACATAGCATTTTACATTCATTCTATAATTTTCTGAATTATGACCAACTTTGTTGCATTTGGAACATTGACCAGTGGGTGAGTTTATATTCTGATTATTTCTAAATCTACATTGATTTGCTCTGTGACCATATTTGTTGCAATTAAAACATTTCCCATTAAATTTATAAGCATTAGGTTGTCTTACCAGTTTGTTCTGATATTGATTGTTTGGAGTACCAAAACTTTCTCCATGTTCAAATCCAAGTCCATTTGTTTCTCCATCAGGTTTCTGTCTTTTAAGCATGTCATCAAGTTCTTCTAAACTTTTCTTGAATTTGTCTTTGTGTTTATTTGCAGTAGCCAACTCATTTTCCAGAATTCTAACTTGTCTCACAAGCTCAGCTTTATCATGTTGCATGTGAATCAGATTTGTCTTTAACATATCATTTTCATGACCAAGTCTTAGATTTTTATTTCCAACATCATTAAGTCTCCTAGTCAATTCTTCTTCATTCTTCTTCATGTCTTCAATATCCTTACATAACCTCATAGTCATATCTTGCATTTCATTCTTCATACTACTATTTTCTTGTCTCAACTTATTCGCAATGTCTCTAAGAGTTTCCTTTTCATCATCATCATTCTGCATCTTCTCATGAACTTCCTTTCTTTTATTTTGTGCTATAACTAGGTTTTCTTGAAGTCCTTTAATGAATTCCTTAGCAGTCCTCGGATCATCTTCCAGTTTGATATTCTTCAATTTTTCTGCATCAAAATCTTCAAGAGCTCCTTCCAACTATTTTCTTAAGTTCTCCATTTATAACGGTGTCAGAATCTTCCTCAAGTTGTTAGGCTTTTGAAAATAGAGGACCAGACTCTGATACCAATTGTTAGATTCAATGACAGTCCCAAAGACACTGAGAGGTGGGGGGGGGTGGGGTGAATCAATGTCTAACTGGTTAACTGAATATTTAAACTTATTTAAAACTTTGCATCCCAAAATAGTGTACCGGTAAATAAGAATTATTGCAATAAACGGAAATAATAGAGACAGCATAGAAACACACCATAACACAAGATATTTAGTGAGGAAACCCAGTGTGGGAAAAACCTCAGTGGGATTTGTGACCCACAATATTTACTCACTGGCCAATGAATAAATACTACTTACAATAAAGGGGCCTACACATGCGGGGAGGCCAACAGCCTAGAGCTCATTGCTCAATAAAGAGTCACACTGACTACAAAAATGGATTATCAAATCCAATACAATGTACTGCTCAAAATAGCATCTCTTATGCCAGGTTTAGTACCGGTTTAAGCTCAGTCTGTAACCAAAACCTTCGCTGTCAACTATATCACCTTATAAAATAAAATTTCTCACTCTCTATTCCTCTCTCTCTCGCTCATACTCATACTCATATCAAAATGACCTATAATATCTCATACATATATGAGTCTTTTGCAATATACCATGTCGGCTTACAAAAGATAATTACATTTCAAAACAATTCATATAAACAAAACTTTATCCCATGTCGGTTGGAGTGCTAATATGCTTTGTTGTTGATGTAATCTGAGTGTCGATGAAGTGCCTGTCATGCCGGTGTATGAATTTTTTGATGTCGGGCATATAGAAACTAATTGTCAGTGAGTTGCTAGTTGGTTGCCATCAATGACAACATCAACTATTCTCATAAGAGTGTAGAATGCCAACAATTGGCACACCTTCCTATCCATCCCAAATCATTTCTTATAGATTTGCATACAAAAGGATAGACCATTATAGGTAAAGTGAAAAAGGTAAAACAATTAAGACATGCCAATACAAATAACTCCAATTATAATGTGGACCACCAAAGACACTTGTGGATGCTCAAGATAGTATCACTTGCCAATAAGAAAACCAAATAAATGGACTGCTACCAATCAAACCAACTGAAGGTAGAGGAATGCATATCTTCAACTATAGATCACATGAGAATCTAAAAACTAAGATATCATTTGAATTTACATTTTTTGACATCATGTGACAATCGCATGAACAAATGAAAATATATACATCACAATTTGGACTAGAAATTGATTGACTCACTGACTAACTACTCATTGGAACAATCACACTTAGCTTAATACCAACTCCAAACCTCGGAGATCATCACCAAAGTTCTAGAAACTTCATGATCTTTATACTTCCTCTAAAGCATTCACAAATAGACTCCACGCACCTGCATGATCATAGTACTAACCCATTATTATTGCATTTTACTAGACCACATCCTAACCAAAGAGTATTTCCAAGTTACACATCCTAATCAACAAGCTTCACATCAAACCAAAAATTTTGACATCAATGACAACAAGAACTCATCTTTTCAACAACAAGTTGTTGTCTCCTATGTCCCTAATCTCTCAACATGGAGTGCCCAAAATTGTTGTATATGTGTGCCCAATCTAGTGAGAAATATATCCCAAGATGCTACATCCCTTTGCTAGAGATGGCACCCTTCTTAATGGAGGCATCCCTCCCTTGCATTGAGGTTTATTCCCTCTCTTTATAGTGAACATATGACCTATTTTGGGCATGGGTAAGGTGAGTTGACTCCCCATATGGGAGTTTGATTGCTTCCCTCTCATTCATGTTTTAAAAATTATAATTAATCAAACAAATTGACCCCTTCACATGGGTACATGAGCAATCGATCTCGAGTCTTGGGGCTATTTTTATCATTACATATTCATTTTTAAATTTAAACTTTAGTTTGACAATTTTGATTTATTTAGCACATATGTGTATGTGTATGTGTATGTGTATGTGTATGTGTATGTGTATGTGTATGTGTATGTGTATGTGTATGTGTATGTGTATGTGTATGTGTATGTGTATGTGTATGTGTATGTGTATGTGTATGTGTATGTGTATTTATTTTTGTCATAGAACTATAGTAATCACGTTATTTTTTAACTCCTTATTAAAAAACATATTTTCAACCAATCACATATCAAGATTCTTTTTCATACTATTATCATATTAACCAAAAATAAATAAATTGTTTACTATCAAATAACAAGATTGTCTTGCCACAATTTGCAATTTGCAATTTGACAAAACTTTTGCAACAATGCGACCTTGTTATATATAATATGGATTATATATAATATGAAAATATTAACATAGTAAAACAAAATATAATCATTTGATTTTTCTAATTAATTTAAAAATGTGTATAAAAGAAATAATTTTATTTTTCCTAAGTAATTTTTTGAAATGAATATATATCATAAGCAAGATTGCATATCCATAAGCTAATTTGTCATTCAAACAATCATAAAACATGATCATTATTTAAACCATTCATACACACAATTTAATCTATGGTAAAACAAAATACATAATGTAATCATTCAAAATGCAAGATGAATGCAACTACATGTGTTTGTATATGATTTCCATCATGCCAACTATTGTTAAGTAGCTAGGTCATCTCTACCTCAAACATGTTCTTGCCTTCAACTTGCACCTTGCACTCATTTGCACTCAATTCTTCGTCAATAGGCTAGTCTATAAAACCATGATCATAATAAAGAAATATTTGCAATATGTAATCCATCATCAGTTAATCTAAATTCATGCATTTCAATAATCATATACAATTACCATTCACGCACACACATTTATCCATGCATCAAACAACATATGTCCAATGGATTAATCCAGTTTCCATTTATTATTAATGTTATATAAATAAGGACAATCATCTTTTTTGTCGAGTCAAAATCCATGCAAAGGATACAATATCACCTTGGTCCCTAATACCTCAGTTTATAATATCTATTTTTTATATTAAAATAAGGATTACTCTCTACATGTTTCAAGCATAACCTAAGCATACCACCTTTTATTTCATATTATCTCATTCATCCCATAACCCATTTATAGCTTTCACTATTCAATATTTGATCAAAAAAATGAGAGAATTCATTATCCTACATTTCACCTAATTTCTTCTTCTAAAGTAACTAATCCCTATACCATATCAACATTCATATTGTCCATGTATGATGACACAAAAAATTAAACTAAGTTGCCAAAGTATCTTGCTAAATCCACATATTTATTGCATACATAAGCATACAGCATCATCATATGTCATTACATTCACAAGATATATAAATCATAAGCATGTAGTCATCATATACATCACATAAATTATCACATCATACCATCATAATAATAATCAAATCACATCTTTTACATATAAACATAATCAAGTGCATTAGTATAATCAATTATATCTACATAAATATATCATCATCATGCTATCTTAAAGGATCCATTACATACATCCTACATTAAATATATATCATCATCGCATATAGAGATTATTTTAGTGGTGAATATTCGCCAATGGCAAATTTTTTACGTCGGCGACCTGGGAAATGGCAAATATTTTGTACCGAATGGGGGTGGCCATATTGCCAGAATATTATCAATTTCTATCAAATTCACAGCCTGATCGCCATATGTTTTATGTAATTAAATATTTCTATGCGAGTATTTTGCCAATACAATATATGGTGGACACACGGTAAATTTATTTTTTTTCGCCTACACTCTCCGAGGTTGCCTTAATAGACGACCATAATTCACCTATAGGAATGTGAAGACTTGTTAGCCAGGAGGACCCAATTCACCTGACATTTTGTTGACCCGTGTCTCCATTCACCCCAACTTTTTCCATCTATATTGCATTTGCCAATTATTTGGATGACCCATAATCACCTCGAAAATTAGATAAGTCGTGTTATAGTTACGCGGGATTTGCCAAATATTTGTATACCATATAAAACTTCCACGGAATTTGCCATATAAGGATTGGTATAAATACATGAAAAGATCAGATCTCTCTCAACACAATTTGGTGGGTTCTAGGCTCTGAATTCTGATCAATGGTGAAGTTTCAGACCAAGGAAAATCATTGTTGTTGACTGCATTAGTGACTACTAGTGACCTAGAGGTGAGCGGTCATATTTTTGAAGTGTTATAATATTATTCTAAATTTATCTATATTTGTTTGCACTGTTGAGCTCATTTTTATTCAATGGTAACCCATCAGTGCCAAGTGGTCAGTCGGGACATTCAGACCTCAGACATCTAGATTGTAGGTCGTAGGGCCAATGAAACATATATTATAATTTATAGTCTATTATTGCTTCTTCAACAAATTGATATTTTTTTGGCAACCTTTATTTCATTGGAGATGTCGAACAGGAAGAAGGGTACGAAACCTGAATGTGGGGAAGGCCATGAGAGGCCAACAAAAAGCATAACGTTGTCTTTGTACTTTGGCTTTGCAAAAGATTGTGGTAAAAATTAGGAAGGTACATCATCACAAGTACAAGTACAAAATTCCCAACCTACACCGCATGTTGAAGACGGCGGTGAACCTGATATCTCAGATCAGGATGATCTTGAAGAAGATTATCTGGTAGGTGCCCAAGTTAGCCAAAATGATATTATCGACTTCGGTGATAATGCACGGAAGGGGAAAAGAAAAGCCAGATCAAAAAAGGATGAACCACAATCAAAAAAGGATCGGGAGTGGGTTATGTCAATGAGGAATTTTCAAATTAATTGGGCATCAAAGTATCCACTTATTGAACCAGTGGAGAATCCAATTGAAGGCAAGCCTCCAATAGAATACAGGTGTAAGATTTGCACTTGGAAACATAACAAGGAAATTAGGTTGCAGCTAAAATTTGACACCATAGAAAAGCATATGGGTAAAGTTTATGAAAAACAAATGATAGATGGAGTTGAAGAATCAATGATAAGATGGAAAACAAAGGAGGAATGTAAGCATGTGAGGAATGTCGAAGAATATTATTTTCATGAGAAAATACAGACAAAGCCTATTGAAGTTAAAGGTTATATTGAATCTAGTTTTGGAAAACCAATGCAAATAGAACAAGTGGGAAAATCTGTTCACTTAAGCGTTGTTTTTTATATTTTGAGCAGAGGGAAAAGCTATGACAAATTTCACATCAATTAGTGGTTTATTACACTTTTTCAAAGTTCCTAACTATCATAATAGACACTGGTCAGTAAACAGTGGATGGGAATGGGCAAGTTGTCTTGTTGAGGTTGAAAAATAAGATGTAAAGGAAAAAATAAGAGTCTAACTTTATTGCATTTTCTTTAGATGAAGTTACAGCAATAGACAATACTTCATGGGTATGCATGCATATTTATACTGTACAAAATCATGCCCACCAGCCTCATCTACTATATGTTACTAAAATGAAGGAGTGTGCGACAGTGGAAAATTTATTTCAACTAGTAAAGAGAAGTTTAATTGAATATGGAGGTATGGATGACATGATGGTTGTCAAAAAATTGGTGTGTGTTGGAGGAGATGGAGCTTCGGTAATGCAAGGTCATAGGAATAGTCTTGTACAAAGATTGAAACTTCATTTGCACTGTACATTACTGCAATTCACTGCATGGATCACATAATGAATCTAGCTTTTAGAATTGTGAGCAAGTAAGCTTCAGTAAAAAAAAATGAAAATTTTAATCAGAGAGCTCTACTCACACTTATGTCGAAGTCCAAAGCGATTTATGGAATTTCAACACTTTGCTGATGGAATAACTGATGGGAACAAGCTTCTCAAGGATAATGATACCAGATGGATCTCTTTGGATGGTCCAACGCATCAATTTTTTTTTAAATATCCATCCTTAATTGGACTATTTCACACAACTTGCGACGAATTAGAGAAACCAAAATTTTCTGACCTTCTTCAGAGGTTAAGTAATCTAGAGACACTCTTAACTTTAGCAGCTCTTCATCCCATGCTAGAGGAAATGAGAAATATTATGAAGGCTTCCCAAAAAAAGAGCTATGTATATTATAGAATATGCTACATTGTGTAAGATGACATGCATGACCCTCGACAATCTCTATTGAAATCAACTAACACTATCTGATGAAAAATTTGTTAAGTGGCAGACACTCATAGATTTGAACAATCCTAATAACTTTTTACAAATCGGTGCAAATGGGGAGGTATGTGCCAATGTACGGGAGGTTGAGATACCAATGCACTTCTATGCCATGATCGACCCCAAGGAACCAGGAAAGCGCCCCAGGAAGATTTTGACAAGACTATTGAGCGTGTAACTACTTCTGTGAAGAAAACTGCCTATGATCTTTCCTCACAGATTAGAAGCAGATTCCCTCCTGACAACCTACTCGAAGCCATGTCTATTGGGTTTCCTCAATATTGGAGCCTCAACAGTGCAGTTGATTTTCAAAGTAAGCTACTGACTTTGATAAAACATTTTTGCATATCCAGAGAATTGAATGGAGTAACTATAAATGGAATATTAGATGAAACTCATCTTCGAGAGAAATCATCTCATTTTTCATACACTATGAAACAACAATATGGCACAATGGAGAACCCCCATGAAAAGGGATCATTAACAAGGCTTTGGAAATATATAGCTGAGAACGCAGCGTTGCGTAATTCAATGCCAGAATATTTGAAGCTTGTTGATTTATGTCTTACCCTGATATTGGGTTCAGTGGAAGATGAGAGATTTTTTAGTGCTTTGGGGTTCCTAAAATCAAAGCTAAGAAACAAACTAGAAAAAAATTTGGAAAAATGCTTGAGGCTCTATACATCTAGGTATGATGTCCACACTTTTCCTTACGATGGGGCACTGCAAATTTGGAGGTCCAAATGTGAAAGAAGAGGTTTGGGCAACACTTCAAACCAAAGTAATAGTGGGACTATTGACTCATGTACTAGACCTACTGGTAGCATTGAGATGCAGTTCAATGAAGGTATGCAGACTCAGAGTGAAGAAAACACAGACAAGAATCAAGAAAGCTCTGAATTTGATGAGGATGAATGGCAACTGTAAGAGATTGGTATTTATTAATCTCATTACTATATCTCATCATTCATATTACAAAAGCATATCATTATGGTTGATAACTTGATGATATTTTATGAGTCTATTAACTTTTTACAATTAAAATTTAATAATGATTTGTAATTGTATTTTTCAACTTTCTATTTCCAGATTTAAAATAGCATAATAAAAGACCATAATGTGTTTATTGATATAGAGATGTTTATTTAGATATGTTTGAGAACTTATATTTTCATTAATTATTTCAAAATATAGCCATATGATACAATTCATTCAATAGCAACACACCAATATATGTGATTCTCCATGCAAAAGTCAATACAAAGTTTCACAACCCTTTGCAAATGACCCTCAATTCCCTTTTATAGAAACAAGGGAGCAACAATAGCTTCAGGTCGAATTGCAACATGTGAAGACTCAACATCAAAATCACAAACTCAGCACAGATTTACATGGCCATCGTAGGCCAGATTAGCAATTTAACCACTGCTACATGTCTGATGTCTCCTGTTCAAAAAATAGAGTTCAGAATTAAATATTAATTCAAGCCATGACAAATTAAATATAGATAATAGCAGTGCCCAAAACCTAGTAATTAGAAATAGAGAAATGCAAAAATGTTAAAGCTTGGGAGAATTTGAGAATACAAATTTACAAGCTAAAGTTTTGCATTATGCATCATAGATTCATGGGCTGGATTAGCAATTTAGCAATAGTGAGTGTTGGTTTTTTCCTATTCATAAAACAGAATTATGTCAAGCAATGCCAAATTCCAAATAGAAAAAACATAAAACCTTGAAATTAAGAGTAAAAGAAGAAAATTGTGCAATACATACTATGATCCTTAAGATTTATGTGTCAATTTTTGTAGGGTGCTCCACTCTTCGTCTAATGGAAGGTCAATTTTCTGTAAACTATGGAAAGTCAACTGCAACTTCGTCAACAATCCATATTTAGAAGAGTGACTTGACATCATTGTTTCATCCAATACCGCATTCGGAGTTGTAAATGGTTGGATGAATTTCAGAAAGCTTTGGGGAGTTGTGTTCTTAGGAAGCAAGTCTAAATCAGACTTCATTTTTACCTCCATGTTTTTTTGGTAAGCTTCTTTTCCAATAAATTTATTTGATGGGTCAACGATCTTAGGCAAACCAATTTTAATCAAAGTAGTTTTCTTTTCTTGCAGCTTCAATATCTTTTTTCCACATTTATCCATAACTTCTAATGGTTCCCTTAGTTTTTGGAATTTTTTAAGGATGGATGATATCTTAACTGTGGCATCAATGGGGCTCTTAATTCTCTTGGATGCTAAGTAGTTATCACTGGTACTATAGACTACTTGCAGAATTTGTTTTGCCATATCCTCTTTTGATAAAACATGTATGCTCTTCTCAAAGTGCCCTTTGGATTTCATATAAATTAATCTCAGACTTTCATTCAATTCAAACCATTCATACAACTTGTCACTCCTCTGCATTATTTGTCGCTAAATGTTTTCTTGTATATACTTCGTTGTATTTTTCATATTTTCTTTCAATCTATCCTCCAAAGTTTTAATTTTATCATTTACATTATGCAGGTCTTGTTTCATTTGTGCACATTTTTTTCTTTCTTCCTCTTACTTCCTCTTCCAAATGTTTTTCTTTTTCCTTCTCATGATCCAATAGGTCCTGTGTTTTTCTTATTTCGACAATAGCAGACTCATAACTTTTATATAATTTTTGAAAACTGGCTCTTTCCTCATCAATTTTTTTACAGCTTTTAGCCAGTTTTTCTCTCAGGTCCTTCAATTATGCATCCATATTTTCCTACTCTGCAATTTCTACTGCAAAGCCCAAATTTTTTATCCTTTTCTATAAATCATTGCACTTGTTATCTACAGCTTTCCTCTTTGATTTTCTGTTTGCCAGGTCTACCTGTAAATTTTCTATTTGTTTCTCCAATTTATTTTTTTCTCTCTCCACCTTTAGCAGTGAAGTGTAGACCACTTCGTTAGTCCTTTTTGACACACTAATTTTGTCCACATTATGTACTTTGGAAAAATCCATTTGGAGAGTGCTAACTTGAAATTCAGAGGGATCCATCTGACTGTGTGGTGGATTTTTATCTTTAGTTAGGGGCATAACAACCATGAACTCCATTATATCTTTGTGTGGGTCATATGTTGGAAATACATGCTCCTTGTAGGTTGTTCGTCTAAAACATCAGTCAAGGCAACCCTATGAAATGCTCTCTTTTTTTCTTTATTTGCATTTGTTGTGTGTTCAAATTTTTCATAGTAATCACGAAATTAAAAATCTAGGCTTGTTGAAGCAATTGAATGTTTGAAAGGTGACATATGAATAGCAGAGGCTCCAGTTCCACTTATGCCTATGGTTTTAACTAATGCATTACTAGGATTACCAACAACCATTCCTAATCCTGTCCCACTCACACTTTCATGTGTAGTTTTTATAATCTTTTGAGGTGTGTGATCTGAAGCTGCAAATGATTGATTTTTAGTGTCAATGGCACTTGATAGAGGGTTCTGAATAGTATGAGTATCTACCACTCGTGGCCTCTTGCGAGAGATATTTTGTTGTTGCCCTTGTCCAACACCAAGACAACTAATATCAGTAGTAGTACCCATGCCAACCCCACAAATCACAGTGGCACTTGAATGAACACTAATAGGAATACTATCCCCAAATTCAACACCAGTGGTAGTGGCACTTGATTCACCACCAATGGGAATATCATGATGTGGTGGTGGTTGTGGATTTGAACTTGAAATAAATGCAGGTGGACCCTGAGGGTAATGAGTAGTACCTTTCTGTGATGAATCTGAAGAATCAAGTCTAATGACTGGTTTAACAAGAGCTTTTGATCTTGAATCTGATGGAAGTTGTACCTCAATTAGATACCAAATGCCTTCTCCTCTAGGACCTAGACCACCACCTACAAAACCTATTTTTTCCACAATGTTTTCCTCTTTGCTATATTTTTCTTTCAAGGACTCATTGACTCCACCTAATATTTTAGGGACTGTAGTAGTTGTTGGAGTGGACACAACCTTATACTCATCATCATCTTCACTCCTATCATATGTTGTTGTGGGATGCTCCTGTAAAGCGGAAAATCGCAAGCGAACCCCAAGTGTTCCCCCCACCACTCCGAGGAGAGGGGAAGGAGGTCACTAGGGTTGACGGTTTTCACTTAGGAGGGACTTTACATTCAAAAGAGGGGTTGAAACCCACAAGATCCAATCCCACACAATGCAAGATTGGATTCTAAATGAGTTTCAAGGGTTATGACAGCAAGGCTACCCTCTTTTGTAAAGAATGTAGATAGAAGGATTGAGCTAGGAATGCATGTAGAAGCAAGAAAGATTCACTTATAAATAGAGATAGGAATATAGGATGAAGCTGCGGACCTGGAATTAGCAGTAAAATATCGAGACAAAGCTGTCCTGCAAATTTGAGCGAAAGTTGACAGGACAATGGCGCCCGGCGTGCACACGGTCCTCCAAAAAATCCGTGAAACGAAGGGGGATCTGTTCGTCTCTGCACAAGGATTCCAGATCTTCAATTATAGCCGCATACCTGCAACCTACACATAGAAAAGAGAGGACGATTGGGGGGTTAGGGATTAGGGGTTTGCCCTTAGGTCAAACCCCAATTTTGGAATTAACCAAGAAATGAGAAATGTTGTAAATGTAAATGATTGTAATGTAATAAAGTACCAATACCTTGTTGTAAGAATGTTTGTATTCTTACATGCGAAGGTGTAAATGTTGTTGTATGCTGTATGTTGTATGTTGTAAGTGATCTCCTCTTCAATGGTTGAATCCTTGTCTTGAATGCAACACTTAGCCTTGAATGGAGACTTAGAATGATCAATTGCTTGAAGGAATGCTTGAATGCTTGAATGCTTGAATGCTTGAATATCGTTTCCACGTCCTATACACATATGTCCTTCCTCCTTTTTTCCATCTACCAAAATGGGAGAGGAAATGTAGTTTATATACTTGTCAATTAGGGTTAAAAGACTGATTTTTTTGACCTTAGGCCGACCTGGGAAGATTATTTTCCAATTTGCAAACATAAAGACCCGAGACCCAAAAGAGACTGGGCCCAAAAATAGGGCCAGGGACCAGGGCGTTGAGCACCATGGTCCTAGGGGACCAGGGCACTAGGCACCCTAGTCCTGAAGGACCAGGGCGCTGGGCGCCATGGTCCCACCTCCCGAGACAACAGGGTGCAAGGAGGATCAGGCCAGGGTGCAGAAAAATGCAGTTTTTGATGTCATGAACAAGTTTCGGGGTCTCCATTCAGGTTCAGTGTTGCGTCGCCATCGTGAAGACCCAAATGTGGTCGAAATTGCAAGTGTCACAATTGTAGGACGCTACAGCTCCATATTCCACAATTTGCTAAACTCTTCATCCCCATCGATGGTCTCAAATTTTGCACTAGTCTTTGGTTCACTGAGATTCTTCCTCATAGTCCAAAAATCATTTATTTTGGTTTGAGTCCAATAACTCTCTTTACATTCTTGCAGAATTAATTTGGGAATAGATTTGTTAGATGGATTAGCAGATTTTTGGTAGAAATTGTAGGACCTCCTATTTTGGATGTCTTGGCCCTCCTTTGTTGTCCTTTGTGTGTGAAATGCCATAATTTGTGATGATATTTCTTCTGTTGAAATGTTATTGTCAGTGGAAACTTTCTCCATCTCTTTTTTCACCTCATCCCGAGAGTCCATGTTTGTAATCTTTTCTAGCAATGTTTTACTTTCATGTTGACATAACACTGAAGAGTTCCCATTTTTCTTAAGCCTTGCTTGAACTACACCGATTGGATCATACTACCAGAGACCCTCATCACCAAAGCTAAAAACTGTCAAAAAATCATGTGCCACATTGAATGATTTTCTCTCAAATGTGAACCCTCCACATGAGAAAGGCAAGGAAGGAAATATTCTCTTCTTTTGTTGACCATGGAAGTGCCTATCTGTGCTCTCCAACTGTCGTACATATTCTAATGCAAATACCCTCTCTGTCACATGTATTGGAAGTATATATGGTTTTGTTGTTGATCTGTAACACCTTAACACAGTGTATTCTTCCATGAAGAACCAGTCAACCAATTGTATTTGACTTTCGAGTTGAATGCAATCTCTACAAGACATGGACCATCTAGGCATTGGAGTGCTTGTAATTTCATTATACATTGGTGCCAAAAAGAAGTCTACAAAATGGTTGTAGTTCTTTTTGTGATCATGCATCCTTATCTTTGGTGTCCATTCATATATTGGACACTTTGTTCTATTCTAATTCTTCTCATCAATCTTATAGTTTACAATTTGAAGATTGTTGGTCTTGAATATTGCATGATACTTGGATAGAAGGAGATAGCACAAGTAGGATGAGAACCTAAATGTCTTACAGGAACCTTTTTTATCATTAGTAATTGTTTTTCATGGATTGAACAACATGCTCAACAAAATTATATCTTACTGGCTGAGCTACACAATGGATATTAAAAATCATTTCAAGAAGGCTTGCACCCACTTCCCTATCATTTTCCAATCCCAGGCAAAATGTCAGCAAGGAAATAGTATCCCGAACCCATGGAACAAAAATGTTAGAATCATAAGGAGGCTTATGATTCTGATCCAATAGAGTACCATGCATTATTAGAGCTTGGATAAATGAATCTCTACAACTTGGATCAAGACTCTCATAATTCTCTGCCAACTTTCCTAGGTCAATTTGGACATTTGAGTTTTGTGCTTCAAACCCTAGGTTCAACAAATGAGCAAATTATCCCACGTTTATGGATAGAATTTCCTCTTTTGTATTTTTATTGACAATTGTTTTTTATCTTCATCATAATTTTTGACGCAGACCATGACAAAATCAATGTAAGGGAATACTTCAGGTAACACCATGCTTCCCAATCCAGCATCCCACGATGTGATTTTATTTGTTCTTTGTTTTAACATTGTGTTGAAAACAAAAAATTTTACCCTGGTTGGATTTTGCGCCTTACTAGACAATGCATATCTAATATCTATGATATGCTTTTCACCATGGATAGCAGGGTCATAAATATCATGGTATTCATCAGTGAAACCTGGTGTTTTAACCAGTTCGATTAGGTACATTTTATTTTTCACCTGGCTTCCTGTTGAACTACTGCTTCTCATTTTCCCCATCGTTGTTATTGTTAATAATTTAAAATAATGCTAGATACAAACCTGAAAATGTTAACCCTCAAATTGGACCACGAGATTAAAAAAAGTAAAAAAGGCGGGATGTATGTGTTCTAGATTTTACCCGAAATTTCTATTTCACTAGATTGGCGCAGACAGTCTCTGTTGCAACTTGCATTCCTCAAACTAGTAGCCATTTTTTAATCTCCCTCGATTTACTAATTTGTCCATGAAATGAAATATGATTATGATTTATGAGTCACTTATTTTGAAAACTCTGAAAAGTAAAAAAGTAATACCTAAACGGCAAAATATCTAGAATCATGTTATAATTTTATTAATTATTATTAATATATGTTCATCGCCAAAGGACAAAACATTCATTACTTCAGTCTAAATTCTCAGGACATTAAATGTAAAACGTTCAATTTCGAGCGAAGTTCTCAGAAATGTGTTCACTTCCCACATACGGGCCGAAATCCACCCTAAGTTGTTGATCTGTGTTCATCCAACGGATGATGGTATCTGTTGTCAATTGTCCTAGGTCCCATGACTTTTGCCCTTTTTCGGGCACGTCACTGCACTTGAGTCACTTTTTCAGACTATTTTTCAAGTCTTTTTACTCCTTCAACTTTTGCCCCAAATAGAGCTTTATCGACTTAATTATATTTAATTAAATGTAAAACGTTCAATTCCGGGCATTGTTCTCATAAATGTGTTCACTTCCCACATTTGGGTTGAAATCCACCCTAAGTCATTGATATGTGCTCACCCAACGGACGATGGCATTTGTTGTTAGTCATCGTGGGTCCCATGACTTTTGCCATTTTTTGGGCACGTCACCACACTCGAGTCACTTTTCTTGACTTTTTTTTTAAGTCTCTTTAATCCGCCCGAAATAGAGCTTTATAGACTTAATTATATTTGATTTAATGTAAAACGTTCAATTCCAAGTGAAGTTCTCACAAATGTGTTCACTTTCCACATTCGGGTCGAATCCCCCCTAAGTCGTTGATCTGTGCTCATCCAACAGACGATGGTATATATTGTCAGTTGTCATGGGTCCCATGACTTTTTCCATTTTTCGAGCACGTCACCACACTTGAGTCACTTTTCGGGATTGTTTTTAAAGTCCGTTTAATCATTTTAAACTTCTGCCCAAAAAAGAGCTTTATAGAGTTAATTATATTTAATTAAATGTAAAACTTTCAATTCCGGGCGAAGTTCTCACAAATGTGTTCACTTCCCACATTTGGACCAAAATCCACCCTAAGTCGTTGATCTTTGCTCATCCAATGGACGATGGTACCTATTGTGAGATATCATGGGTCCCATAGTAAGAGACATTTAAAGATGCGAAATAGTTTGAGATAACTATTAAATATAATGTTAATATTATTTGTAAAAATAGGAAATTCAAAAATAGTATAGAACATGAAACTTAGATTCTAGAATAAAAAAAATAACTAAATAAAAATATAAATTTTGATATACAATTTGAAAGGTAAAAGTTTAATATAAAAATGAGAACATTCAATATTAAATCTAAAATATTAATTTAAAGTTTAACAAAATTCTTTAAAAATATGTTTATGATATATAATTTTAAAAAATAGTTTAAAAATATATATAAAAGTTCAACATAAATTTAGTGTAATATAATTTTTTATTTAATTTAATTTAATAGATAAATAAAGACTAAAAATATATATAAAAGTTCAACATAAATTTAGTTTAATATAAATTTTAATTTAATATAATTTTAATTTAATTTAGTTCAAATTAATTTAATAAACCAATGAAGACTATAAGAAAATTATATGATTGTATTTACAACAAATTTTATGGCCTCTATGAAAAATCCACCCTAAGTCGTTGATCTAATTGAGTCTAGAATCTTGAATTTTCTTCTAATGACCTTGGCCTTGAGTCTAATAATTTGGTGAATCTTATTGATAAACCTACACCTCCTAAGGACCTATGCAATATGCATTACCTTTGATCCTAGTGAGACTATTGAAACACCTAATGGCCCACCATAAGTCTATATATCACTGCAAAGATCAAAGACATACTCTCGCAAGGGGTTGTCATTGATGATTATTAGGTTATACATGTATGGTGAATGTAATAACTTAAGAATATCTTTATACTTTACAATTGCATGAAGTAACATATTGATATGATAAATTTGATTTAGTGGTTAAGATCTTTGATGGTTTCTCTTGTCCTACTATAGGTTCTATTACTCTTCCCATTAAGGTTGGTACTAAGTGCTTAGATGTCATTTTTGGTATCATTCCTAAATCCTACATCAGATCAATTTTGTGTGAAGTTGGAACATCCTTGCCCTTGGTTCTCTTCCATGAAAGCGATCCCATCTACCCTTCATAAATGTCTCAATTTCTTCATTGTGATAAAATCTTAACTATAAATCATAGCATGTACGCAGTACCAACCCACGTATGCACTAGTTCAAAACATCAACAACAAGTAAGTTGGACTTTTAGTTTTAATTCACTTGTTTTTCGCAAGATAAACATCTTTTTTTCATATATTTATAAAATTATAATCAACCATAATCAATGTACAAATAATTAATGGAAAGAACTAAAATTTTATATATATATATTAAATATAGAGGAAGAAGCATTACATAAAAAAGATCATGGTATTAAATTTATTTCCATTGTTTAACAAAATATAAAAATAACGTAGCTCATAGACAAAAAGCATTTGAAAAACTTTCATTAATAAAAATAAAATAGAAAGCATTTTTATATCCATAAGAGGCAAACTAAAACAAACTGGAATTTGAAAAATTATCATCAATATTTATGCTTTGGAAATTTACAATTTTTACATTTTTGAGACTTGAGTCCCTCAAAAACTTTAAAGCCAAAATGAGTGAGCCACTGAGCCTGTGACGTTTTGAGGACATAGGCAAAAATTAAACTACTAGGGGGTCAGGGCTAGGGCACAGGTAGTGGATGGTTTACCCTAAGAATCTGGCCCTCCTTCCATGTAGAATTCTTTAGACAGCATAAGCTGAGAGAATTCTTCAAGCCACATGTAGTTTGGAAAGTCATCCAGGAGCAACCATTTCTGGAGAAAGCCCCTGCCAATCCGCGCCCATTTCCTATGATGTGTCAACTTCTTCGCATTCAGGATCAGAAGAAACAGTTGCCTGGCCACTGGCACTGTTTGGTCAGAGAGGAGAAGCTTGGTTAATTCACTCACCCAAGGGATCCCCACACCTACTTCTGCAAGGATGACAATAGTAACGTCATCTCCAAGGAAGTCTTCCTTAAAAACCTTCCTCAATAGCATCAACATATCCACCTTGTCTCCTTCAAGGTCCAGAAGAGATGCCAAGAACCAGGATGTAATGTCTGTGTTAACACGGTATCTATTTTTTCGTTTCACAGAAAGTCTCTGCCTAGCACCATCTGTACAGCCTCATTGGTGAACGACCCAACCTCCTTGGAGACTAATTGGAGGGTTGGGTCTCTAATGGAGCCTAGAAATTCCCTCTAGTCCTCTGCAGAAATGCTTCTCAAGCAGATTGGAGTGTTCATCTTGAGAAATCATATTACCAAATGAAACAACCTAAGCCTATAGACCTAAACCAGAGGCAGAATTTAAATACTGTGAGCTCCGACGATTTATCTACCAAATGGAAAAGGCTAATTGAAGATGAAAGAAGCTGAGATCGTATATAGATAGTTGAAGCTCTTGATTGTAATAATTACTTCTCTAACCATATTAATGTCTTTAATTTTTTTTAAATCTTTCCTATCTCAGCAAATCTTTCCCATAAATGCACTATTGTGCGAAATTGGAAATAGCTATAAACCAATACCAAGTTGGCAAGTGCCAAGTACCACATTGGAAGTCGTGGGGATAGAGTGGATTGCAGTTAGTGACTAGATATATATTAAATGACCGAAATTATCGATGGTGACATTTGATACGTGTCTATTGAATCCAATTCCATTCTGGGCATTTTCTGGTGAGCTATGTTCTCTTTGGAAAATTGGGCCAAAATAAAACTTCAGTCATTGATCTATGATCATCGAATGGTTTAAAATCATTGATGGATTTTAGGTATGTGTCACCCTTCATGTGTCAAAGAGGCGGTGCTTATTGATATATCGTGCAGAGTCCAGACTCAATGTGATGTACTAATGTGATGTGATGTGCCTTGTCTATTAATGGCAATGAATTCATGAAATTGCCAATAAATAATATATTTTTCCATAAATAACAAAATATTCGACAAAACAAATTAAATAATTTTCAAGCGGTGGATAAAAACTGTATACATTTAAATAATTTTTCCTCCGAAGTAAAATTTTCACCCATACAATTATATATTTGTTCCTTTTAACAAAAATTATTCGCCTCCTACAATATATATTTTCCCCATAGAACAAGGTATTATTCGCCAAAAATTTATGGAATTTTCATACCCTAGAAAAAAATCGCCAATACAAAATATTTTTTTTCCCTATTTTGAAAAATAAATTCGTCATCAATATGAAAATTTCCCCCAAAAAATAATGTCTAATTCACCACGATTTTGCACTTTTTTCTCTGGGGTGGTTTCTTAAAGTTATCCCTGATCGCATAGCATTATCATGAACATCATAATAAACATCATATGTGAGCTACCAAAAATAATCCTTGTCTCATTTATACATCAAAAATTATCATGTTACATCAAAGTAATGCCTACACTTGGGATACATTAGCCATACATATACATATATACACAAGCCTATAGAAAAAATAATACATGTTTATATGTAGCATCGTAAATTATCACCAGTCCAATTTACACCTCATATTTGTGCTCCCACTTTAGCGTATCCTACCCTCATCCCCTCTCTAGGTTTGATTTAACCCCATTCTCTGGCTTTGAGGCCATGAACACTCATTGGTGGGTCCCATGGTGAGGTACCCTTCCCCCTAGAACCTATTCTTGGTCCTATTTGCAAAGAGACCAGGGCATGGAATGCCCTAGTCTGCACCATGGAACGCTAAAATGCCACGTTTCCTCTCAATGGGGCCCAAATTTGAATTGGGGTAGGTGTTGTATCTGCCTACCAGAAATTAATCCCCATGGCTATACATGATCGTTGGAGGTTGGCCTAATCAGTAAATCACCTAGAGAACCATATATAGAAACATTATATTAAATCATTTTAGATCTAAGACCATCCATCATCTATCTATAACATTTTTGCATCCGTGAAGCATTCACATCAAGCCTTTTCAGAGATCTTCAAGGTTGCATATTCATCATTCAAGCATTGTGGAGAAAAATTACATTAATCTTGTGCAAGCATATATGTGTGATTAGGTTTTTTCATGTTCATGTGTTTGTCATACCATTCAACATTTGTGATTACATTTAAAAATCATTGCATCATCATCAACAATTGCATATTTGAGGTATATATATTCAACATTTATTTTATTATTTTCATAATTTCATTCAATGTTGATTCCTAGACCGGAAACCCCTATCCCCAACATCTTTCCCTTTCTTTTTGTGTGTAGGAAATAGGTGTGAAGTTCTACTCAGGATTGACAGAGTTCACAGATACAAACAAGTTTAGCTTTCGATGGTGGAAAATTTGGAGGACATTGGCGAATTGATACTACCTAGTCCTGAAAAATTAGGTCAAACTTCTGATAACAGGTTCTAGACATCTTGTTCAACCCAAATCCAAGTCAGTCACTCCATGGGACATATGTAGCTTGTTGTTTCTGTCAGATCACTTCAATTTTCACCTATTTTGCCCCAATTTTAATCAATTCCATTCAAACCCTAGGAAAGAGGAAGTCAAACCACAAACCTAGGTGAACCTAATTAGAATTCTAATCTCTTCCTTATTTGGATTGAGGCTAGATCTCTCAGGTTCACCCCTCCTTCCTAATATAATGACCAATTTCATATTGCTTGTGTTTCTATCATTGAAACCCCAATTTCCAAATTTGAACCATGACATTTTGGGGAACTCGACTTCTTAAGCCATTATTTCTTATTTTTGTTCTTATATTTGATCTTTATTCATTTTAATTCTAAATTTTGCACTCATAGATTATATTTTTAATCAAAAACACATAAATTTAGAGGTTAAATTCATAAAAACCCTAATTTATTTTGGTTAATTTGATTTGCGGGTTGCAAAATTTGTAACTTATTTTCAAAACTGATCTTAGGCATTAATAATGGCACTTAATATATCTGAATTTTTTTTCATTTCACATATGATTGCATTGCTTTTCACTTATATCTATCACAATTATGTGTTGGATAATGGTTTATTTCACTTTGCATTGCTTCTTTTCATTCATAGCACTTTGGCATATTGCATATTTAGAATTTCAAAAATATTTCCTATTAATCAATTAAATCTCAAAGCTTTTATCCATGATGCATGTTGTTTATGGCACTGATATTTTTAAGGTAATGCATTACATATGTAAATCACATAAAATCTTTTATACATGATAATGATAATCCTATAGATTCTAATGAAAAACCTAATACTTGTACCTCTCCTATGGTACTTCATATGAATGAAGAAGGAGCTAATACTCCAAAAAATGATCTCTCTAATGGAGAGAAAACATTGAAGACCAACATGGCACCACCTTCTTCTCATACATATACCCTAGCGCAAGGGGGAAAGGTCAAAATATTGGTGTTACAATCTCTCTAGATCCCCCTTATTCTCCTAGAGCTTATCTTAACCATCAAAAAAATTGTATAGAATATGATTTTATACATTTCATTCATGATCTATCTCCCCACATAACATTAAGTAAAGATGATGCCTTATAGATGATAAGGATCTTCCTTCCCAACCTATCAATGATGATAGACAGGAGAGTCTCTCTACAAAGGATATTCCTTCTTCATCTACTTCTCCCTTTGATCCTTTTAGGTGTCCTTACACTACAAGTTTAAAGAAATTAATTATAATAGTCCTTCTCAATCAAAACATTCTTATAGGAGTGGCTATAACATAATATCAAAATAAAGATATAGAGGACAAGGACCTGGAAAATATGTCCCTATAAACCTTCCTACACAAGCTAGTACAGAAGGTATAGGACATCCTCATCATTCACCAATGAATGTTCTCCTTAAGGTACAAAATCTTAAGGAGTACTTTGCAAGACATAAATTCTATCATCCATCTAAAGTTGCTTCTTCCTCCAACACTCCTTTTTGCTCACATCATCAAACTAATGGGGTAAACTCACAATACTGGTTCCCACTTTTTGACCAACTTTGACACTTAGATGAATATTTTGAGAAAAACCTTCACTTTTTGATACCTATAACTTTTAAACCGTTAATAATTTGAAGATGATTTAAACTAGTGATTTGTAACATCTTGTCTATAGATTCTAAATATACTTTTTTCAAGTTTTTTTGAATAAAATTTTATTGATTTTTCCATCTCCCTTGAAAAGTAGTTTTTTACAGTAGACAACATTTTTTTAAGAGTGATGAGCATCCTGAAACGCATAAATTTTTTTGTATAAATGACAAAACCTTAATTCTTTTGAATTTTGGTTTGTAACATCAATACCTAGGGCATGCAGTTGGTTTGATAGTGATATGTTGAATATTTTTCATTTTATTAAGTTTTGAAGTTCGACTAATTATAATATAGATATAGGTGTACATTTGAACATGTAACTTGTTCCATATATATCAAAATTCAATTTTATTTTTTTTGTTAGAAAGAAGGCATCAATACCTAAGGCATAGATTTTTTTCAAAAAAAAATTGAATTAGTTTACTATTTTTCCCAATGCATTGAACAAAGAAGTTCATGTTCAATGAAAAACCTACATTCATAACAAATAAAACAAAAATGTAAAGCGGAAAATCGCGAGCGAACCCTAAGTGTTCCCCCCACCACTCCAAGGAGAGAGAAAGGGGGTCACTAGGGTTGACGGTTTTCACTTAGGGGAGACTTTAAATTCAAAAGAGGGGTTGAAATCCACAAGATCCAATCCCACACAATGCAAGATTTGATTCTAAATGAGTTTCAAGGGTTAAAACAGCAAGGCTACCCTCTTTTGTAAAGAATGTAGATAGAAGGATTAAGCTAGGAATGCATGAAAAGTGAGAAAGATTCACTTATAAACAGAGATAGGAATATAGGATGAAGCTGCGGACCTGGAATTAGCAGTAAAATGTCAAGACGATGTTGTCCTGCAAATTTGAGCAAAAGTTGACGGGACGATGGCGCCCAACATGCACACGGTCCTTCGAAAAATCCATGAAACGAAGGGGGATCTGTTCATCTCTGCACAAGGATTCCAGATCTTCAATTATAGCCGCATACCTGCAACCTACACACAGAAAAGAGAGGATGATTGGGGGGTTAGGGATTAGGGGTTTGCCCTTAGGTCAAACCCCGGTTTTGGAATTAACCAAGAAATGAGAAATGTTGTAAATGTAAATGATTGTAATGTAATAAAGTACCAATACCTTGTTGTAAGAATGTTTGTATTCTTACATGCGAAGGTGTAAATGTTGTTGTATGTTGTATGTTGTATGTTGTATGTGATCTCCTCTTCAATGGTTGAATCCTTGTCTTGAATGCAACACTTAGCCTTGAATGGAGACTTAGAATGATCAATTG